>NC_041402.2:52461928-52736928 GCF_900747795.2 Erpetoichthys calabaricus | reverse complement strand
AAACACAGATGATTTCTTTCTGTATTGGTATAGAACAGAGCTGAAATTGTGTTTATGTAAAGGTAGCCAAACTTATTCTCTAGCTACCCATCAGTTAATTAAAATGAAGATGCATGGACAATAAAGGAAACAAGAAACTATAGACTCATTGCTTCAGATTTTAATTCCTTTCATAGAATCTAGTTAAAAATGGTAGCACAGTGGCGCAGTGGTAGCGCTACTGCCTTGCAGTAAAGAGATCTGGGTTCGCTTCCCAGGTCCTACCTGGGTAGAGTTTGCATGTTCTCCCCGTGTTTGTGTGGGGGTCCTCCGGTTTCTTCCCACAGTCCAAAGACATGCAGGTTAGGTGCATTGGCGATCCTAAATTGTCCCTAGTGTGTGCTTAGTGTGTGTGTGTACTGGCGCCCTGCCCGGGGTTTGTTCCTGCCTTGCGCCCTGGGATTGGCTCCAGTGACCCTGTGTTAGAATTCAGTGGGTTGGATAATGGATGGATAGTTAAAACTGCAAATGATTTTAAAGTGCTCATTCAAATTTATAACACAATAAATAGTTTTGTAGCACTTTATCCCACCTAAGTTGTTAATAATTTTGCTTTATACCAATATGGACTTTGCAGTCACATGGATAAATAAGTTGGCTGTAGGCAAGTATAGCCAGAGTTGAACAATAATCAATAATCAATATGCCACTCTGGTCTGTGAGCCAAATTGCTTTTCACTCATACAGTGGTGTGAAAAACTATTTGCCCCCTTCCTGATTTCTTATTCTTTTGCATGTTTGTCACACAAAATGTTTCTGATCATCAAACACATTTAACCATTAGTCAAATATAACACAAGTAAACACAAAATGCAGTTTGTAAATGGTGGTTTTTATTATTTAGGGAGAAAAAAAAATCCAAACCTACATGGCCCTGTGTGAAAAAGTAATTGCCCCCTGAACCTAATAACTGGTTGGGCCACCCTTAGCAGCAATAACTGCAATCAAGCGTTTACGATAACTTGCAATGAGTCTTTTACAGTGCTCTGGAGGAATTTTGGCCCACTCATCTTTGCAAAATTGTTGTAATTCAGCTTTATTTGAGGGTTTTCTAGCATGAACCGCCTTTTTAAGGTCATGCCATAGCATCTCAATTGGATTCAGGTCAGGACTTTGACTAGGCCACTCCAAAGTCTTCATTTTGTTTTTCTTCAGCCATTCAGAGGTGGATTTGCTGGTGTGTTTTGGGTCATTGTCCTGTTGCACCACCCAAGATCGCTTCAGCTTGAGTTGACAAACAGATGGCCGGACATTCTCCTTCAGGATTTTTTGGTAGACAGTAGAATTCATGGTTCCATCTATCACAGCAAGCCTTCCAGGTCCTGAAGCAGCAAAACAACCCCAGACCATCACACTACCACCACCATATTTTACTGTTGGTATGATGTTCTTTTTCTGAAATGCTGTGTTCCTTTTACGCCAGATGTAATGGGACATTTGCCTTCCAAAAAGTTCAACTTTTGACTCATCAGTCCACAAGGTATTTTCCCAAAAGCCTTGGCAATCATTGAGATGTTTCTTAGCAAAATTGAGACGAGCCCTAATGTTCTTTTTGCTTAACAGTGGTTTGCGTATTGGAAATCTGCCATGCAGGCCGTTTTTGCCCAGTCTCTTTCTTATGGTGGAGTCGTGAACACTGACCTTAATTGAGGCAAGTGAGGCCTGCAGTTCTTTAGACGTTGTCCTGGGGTCTTTTGTGACCTCTCGGATGAGTCGTCTCTGCGCTCTTGGGGTAATTTTGGTCGGCCGGCCACTCCTGGGAAGGTTCACCACTGTTCCATGTTTTTGCCATTTGTGGATAATGGCTCTCACTGTGGTTCGCTGGAGTCCCAAAGCTTTAGAAATGGCTTTATAACCTTTACCAGACTGATAGATCTCAATTACTTCTGTTCTCATTTGTTCCTGAATTTCTTTGGATCTTGGCATGATGTCTAGCTTTTGAGGTGCTTTTGGTCTACTTCTCTGTGTCAGGCAGCTCCTATTTAAGTGATTTCTTGATTGAAACAGGTGTGGCAGTAATCAGGCCTGGGGGTGGCCACGGAAATTGAACTCAGGTGTGATACACCACAGTTAGGTTATTTTTTAACAAGGGGGCAATTACTTTTTCACACAGGGTCATATAGGTTTGGATTTTTTTTTCTCCCTAAATAATAAAAACCACCATTTACAAACTGCATTTTGTGTTTACTTGTGTTATATTTGACTAATGGTTAAATGTGTTTGATGATCAGAAACATTTTGTGTGACAAACATGCAAAAGAATACGAAATCAGGAAGGGGGCAAATAGTTTTTCACACCACTGTATAGTATTTGCCTGACTTACCTACATTTATGGTGTATGCCATCTATTCTAAAAGAAATCTGCCGGACAGAGAGAAATCCTGCAGATGCCAGTGCAGGAGTTCAGGAGCTGCCAGTAAAGTGGTATGCCCAATTTGTGTCCTTAGTATATTCCTACAAGGTGCTAGAGAAAAGGTTTCCTGGACTGCAAAAGAAAATAAGACCACAATCTGCAGTTAAAATAGCAACACAGCTTCCTTGATCAATGCAGGTTGGGGATGTTGGGTCCTGGTAGCCTGGTCAATGTTGAGTCTATTGGTGACTGGCAAGAGGCCAACACACACTTACATCTGCTAGAGAGAAGCACAGCATTGCTTCTTAAAGGGAATGAGCAGCTGAGAGACTAATTGAGAGACGTGGTCTTTTAAACAAAAAAAACAACTTAATTGCTGCTGGAACACCAAAACTGAAAGACAGAGATGTAGTGTGGTGTGCCTAGAGTAAAAGTAAAGCTTACACAAACACCAGAAGAGATTATGGGACTCTGGGTCTGGGATTAAAGTTGTCTCATGGCCAGAGGCAATTCTGAGTGTGGAGTTGTGGTAAACTGTGTCCAAGGTCTGTGGCAGATCAGCACACCAGAGTAAGGGCTGAATTTTAAAGAGTAATGCGGCTCGGTTTTCATGAGTGTATGTGTGTGAGAGAAAAGCTGTGCAGCCGTGGAGTGCTTAATGGGGGACTTGACTGGTTGCTCATTCAAGTGCATAAGCAGAACAGCGGTACAGCCATCCCTGATTAGTGGCTTGTTATGGAGGTACCTACACTCACAGGGCTATAAAAAGATCTGAGTAGGTCAGGAAGAAATACAGGAATGAGGTAACAAAAAAAGAAAAATAAAGAAAGAGAGAAAAAAAAACAGGATTGGGCGGTCGGGCCAGTGCAATGGAAAGGAGGTGAGCGGTTGGGGAAGCCCAGTGGTGGTGCAAAAGGAATGGTACTCCAGGGAAGGATCAGCCTTGTAGAGTGGTTGAAGCAAGGGAGAATCCTGGGTTCCTGCTGTTACTGATGGTAGTGGCAGGTCGAGTAAGCCTGGCTCAGTGTGTTTTTTCGGCATACATTGAAGGAGGTGGTTGGGATGGGAGCCAGTTGATGGACCACGTTCACAGGGGTCTCAGCCCTGCAGAGGAGACTAACAGGTGAACAGAAGGAACTAGAGTGTGTGAGAGAGAGCATTGTGGTATGAAAGGGAAGAGCAGATTCTGAGTATTACTTTAACTGTTTACTTATTTATTCGATTTTAACTTCCTCACTGTGGGTACTGTTGATTTTAAGCATTATTTAGTAAAGATTCAAGCATTGCACATTGGACACTGTTTGTTGATTGTTTTAATAAAACACACTTTGCAATTTAGCATCATGACTTCTATTGTGTCCTCACTTGCCCTAGTCCATCCTCAGTTATGACTATCAATGTCTCGGGAGATAAGATACCTTTGGCTCCATTCTCCTATCTCTCTTTTGGGAGCCTCTTGAACCCAACACCATCAGTAATGTAAGCGGAGGAGCTGGACAATGAGGACACCAAACGAAGTAAGGGGAAGGTGGAAAAAGGTGCAAGTGCTTTTATTAAAAACATTCAAAACCAAAAAGTGTTCAAAACAGTGCAGTGCTCAAAATGTCAATATATAAATAATCCATAAAATCAGGTGCAATGTGGAGGTTAAAAATAATTCAATCAACAAATCCAGTTAAAACGAGGTTAAAAACAACAATGGCTGGAAGCAGTTCCCCTTTAAAAGCCCAGGGCCTTCTTTTAGCTGGCGGGCCCTGCAACAGGGAAGTCGCCCTACCTGGAGGTACAGCTGTCTTCTCCACTTGTCTGGTAGCTTTCCAACCCATGGCTTTCTACATCTCCCTCCAGACTGAGACTCGGGTTCCCCAGTAACCAAGGTGCTCATGCTAGAGCTCACTCTCCCAGGCCTCACTGACTCCTGCTGCCTTCCACAGCGAGCCGTCCTCAATCCTGGTCACTCCTGCTCCTCTGAAAAACAGCAGGAGTGACCCAATCCATCTGCCCTCAAGTTCCAGCCAAACACCCCACCAGGGCTCTCCGCCCAGCTGCTCTCGCTCGCTCCCACACCGGCTCTCTGTACCTCCTGACTTCCTCTTTCCATTAACCTCCCTTCTTTTCATTTATCACCCCCCCCGCGCACTCTCGCTCCTACTATTTATAATCAGGAAGTGACTCAGGTGCGGCGATTAGTAGCTCCTGACATCAATTACGGACACGGGCAATTCCACACTTGTGCACTTCAGTGCAGAAACACCCACATTGCATCCGGGAACCGCTCTAGCCATACTACCATGCCCTCTTTAAGCTGCAAGTACGGAGATTACTTATTTTAAAACTGGCCATCCATTTCGAGCCTCGGACCTGCTATATCACAGGCTGCTTGCACCCAGAGTATCATCAGAGTGAGGAAATGATTTTCTGACAAAAACACAACTGAAAGAACTGAACTGAAGGGAGATCAGAAAGTAGAGAGAGACAGAAGGTAATAAGGGAAGACACATAAAGCAATGAATCTGGTAAGCGATCAGGTAGGTGAGGCACCCCTCCAAACAAGAAGGTCTAGAGGAGGAGAAGGTATTTATTTTGTGCTTTTGCTTTCTCCCCATGTAAATTTCTCCCATGTGTATTTTTGTTAACAAAAGCAGTATTTTTTTGCAGATTTTTGGCTTCTGTGCAATTGTTCCAGTCCCCTGTGTTTTTTATATATATTAATGGAAAAATAAACCTAGCATTTTCTGGAAAAAAAATAGTTATAACTTGTGTACCTTCACAAAAAATTGTCAATTTGTTTTAGCCCTAGAGCTTATGCAGTAAGTCATTGTAAATTACCAAACTCACAAAAGTCCATTACATTTGATTTTAACCAGTGAGAAGTCAAGTCAAAGCTTAGGTCACAGCAAGACAAATGTAACATTTCATCAGTTTTCTGTGCATTTCATAATGGATTGAACATCACCAGAAAAAAGGCAGAGGGGCACTGACATGCTTCAGGCAGGCCTGTCATTTGCCTTAACTGCCAAACACTATGCATTAAGCCATTCCACAGTCTTCTAACTGCAGGAAAGCTTTCAGCAGGCAGGAAGGAAAAATGAACGTCCAGTGAACACTAGAGAGCAGAACTAGGATATCAGACTTGTCCATCAGAGACATCCTTTCAGATCTGCCTCCTGTGCTGCTACTGATATTTCTGACCTGCATCAATGACAGAACAGTGAGGGGCTGACTTCATGATGCTAGCCTTAGTGTAGAGAGATCTATCAGTGATCCTCTCTTCACACCTCCTAAACATCTGACTCTACAGCAGGTCAGTGGCAGACTGCAAACCGCTGCTATGGTAACAAGGAGGAATACAGGTTTGCAGAAGGTGCTTTGGCCTTCTGTCTCTCCTGATCTTAACCCCAAAGAGCACCTTTTGGGATGCCCTGAGTTGCAACATCAGGAGGAGTAACCCTTTGCCTGCTAATTAACAAAAACTTCATTGGACTTTTTTAGGTAAAGCTTAGCACAATTGCATATTCAGAAGTTCATTGGTTCTGTGTACCAGAGGTGTCAAGCAGTGGTGGTTGAAAGAGATGGTCACATGAGATACTGAAAGACAGACAACTGTTGTTAACGTTCACAATAGGTAGTGTTTTCCTTCTGTTTTTGTTGTTGTTTTGTTTTACCATTATTTATATTTGTTTTATTATTATTTTAGCCAAATTGGCAAACAAAACAGTGACAATACAATAAAATTTTTTGATCCAAATTCAAATGAAACTAAAACAAAAATGGAATTTTCTATATATCCATATTTAGATGGAAACACCTAATTAAATTGAAATTTAGTGAAAAGAAACATGTAGAAAAATAATAATGTTGCCAATTCATAACAATGACTTTTTGGTGTTCCATCTGATTCCAGTAGCCGCATTTATTTGAGGGTGTAAGACAACTTTTAAAATAAACAGGTAAAAATATGTTTTCCCTAATGTAATAGATTTTTTTTGTGCTGGAATTTTTAAAGAACACATTTAAGTAAGTATGCTCCACCTGCTTGAAGCTGTGGAACCTTTTGTCACAGCTATTCTAAACCTTAGTAGAATCATGCCTGCAAATGCAAGGATTCCCATTTGGTATCATAAATTACAACTCAGGCTGAAGACTTCATATCATAGCTTAGACTGCTCCTGCAGTACAAATAACTTGATGATTTTAAAGATGCAATTACAGTAAAATTTGATCTAACAGATCTTGTTTAACTTCAATCCTCCTGCTTAATGACCACTGAGAAGAGACATTGCATGAAGCCTATTTAAATGGGTACCAGATCAGGACTAGTACTGCAGCCAATAGGGAGTGAGTATTATGTTTTAAGTACATACACCCAGCGTCGCCCTTACACTAAAAGAAATTGTTCTTATAAGGGCAACAGGGTTAGCTATGCCAGAAATATATTGAAGTCTCCCTATTATTTGATGACATCTAACTTGGGGGTTGTCAGTCCCTTTAAGGGAAAACTGGTGGCACAGTATGTCAGTGACACCTGGAGAGTGGCTAGGAGGATATCCCCTGGAGTTTCTGTACAAAAAGTAGACACTGGGCAAAGTTTAAAGTAACCTTCTGTTCATTCTTTGTCTGAGCTTGGAGTTAGGGAAAAAGCTGGAGAGTGTTTCAACTGGAAACAAGAAGAGAAGCCAGAGGTGTTAGAGGATGGAACCAAAGGAGTGTTTGGTTTATTACTATGGTGAGAGTTGGATCAGCTTTTCCATTAAACAGACAGGAGGAATATAGGTAGATTTTTTCTTTGTTTTTGTAATTTGTGTTACTCCTTCCATTATATGCCCTTCCTCTACATTTATTTTTCAATAAATCTACTCTCTATATATAAAATCCTAAGCCTAAAATTGCAACGATTTTATGTGGCGTTTTTATGTCACTTTTTTGTCACGCTTTAAATCAGGTTTATTTTAAAAACTACATATATATGTTTGGTATCATTCTTTTCAGAATTTATCAAACTTTAACGTGATGTTATTAGATTTTCAGATTCTTACTCTGTTTTTAAATTATAAACTAAAAAATATCAAGAGCTCACGTCCCGTGAGACAGGAATTTGTGCCAACAGATTTAACCACGCCCGGGGCCAGAAATAGAAGATAAAGAGCAGGACAGCTGCTGTACAGGCTTTTAAATGTTCGAAGCACCGCGCGAGATGCAGATCACGCGGCACAGCAGCAGCAGTAGCAGCAGCAGCAGCAAGCCAGCAGCTGATCAAGCAAAGAGGAGGTAAAAAAAAAACTATTTGTTTTCATTGTACCACCGTTTAAGAGGGGGTTTCGGAGGAGCGACCACGTCGCCCACCTCTTCACAACACAGCAGCAGAGACGTGAAGTGGCTGGCGCATAGCACAGGCAAGGGGGGATGGTGAACAAAGTGAGCAGGGGGTAAGCCCCCTAGTAAACTTTTATTTTTGTAAATTTTAACTTCCTTGGCTTTATTTGGAATTGGAGATGGTACAAGGACTCCTTTATTATCAACATTGTCCTATACTTCTGGATTCTGGCTTTCCACAATTTTCTGCTAGATAAAGTAGGTTTAGGAAATAATTGGAAAAAAGTATGTTGTTTATATTAATGCAGTTATATATGCCGAGAAAGAGCTGGCATTGGCAAAGGTGTCATCAGTATGAAAAAAGGCTTGAGTAAAGTTTACAGAAACCTCCAATATAAGTCAGACACAAGCACACCCTCAATAAGAGATCACTACTGTGCTTTTTTGTAGAATGACAATGGCTCCTATGGGATTGTAGATTCTTTATATAGTACTGTTGCTATGGAGGTAAAATGTTGAATGTATAACAAAGCTTACAATATTTCCAGAAGATGCTGACAACACAGTTCAACCTAAGGACTCTCAAGATACAGCTCACTGTAATATACACATGGCCAAAAAAAAAAAATAAGGGAATACTTAAATCCCACATTGGATCTCAATAAACTAAATATTCAAGTGGAAAATCTTTGCTGAGTAATACTGTGTAATTAATTGAGAACAAAATGATGTAACAACAGTGAATGGAAACCAAAATCACCAACCCATTGAGGGGTAGATTCAACATCACTCCAAAATTTAGGTCAAAAATTGAAATCACAGACTGATCCAACTTGGGTGAATTTCATCACGGCAACTCAAAATGTGACTTAGTAGTGTGTATGGCCCCCACGTGCCTGTATCTATTCCAAACAAAGTCTGGGCATGCTCCGGATGAAACGGTGGATGGTGTCCTGGGGGATCTCCTCCCAGACCTGGATAAGGACATCAGTGAGCTCTTGGACAGTCTGTAGAACTACCTGGAAGCCCCACAGGTTTTCAGCTGGATTCATGTCTGTGGAATGTGCAGGCCAGTCGATAGCATCAATGCCTTTGTCATCCAGGAACTGCCTACACACTCTGGACACATGAGGCCAGGCACTGTCCTACACCAGGAGGAACCTAGGGCCCACTGAAGCAGTGTAAGGTCTGACAATGGCTCTGAGGACTTCATCTCGGTATCTAGACGCAGTCAGGGTACTGTTGCCTAGCACATGGAGGTCTGTGATGCCCTCTAAGGATATGCCTCCCCCAACCATCACTGACCCACTGCCAAACGGCTCATGCTGGATGATGTTACAAGCTACATAATATTCACCATGGTGTCTCCAGACTCTTTCACGTTTGTCACATGTGCTCAGTGTGAACCTGCTCTCATTTGTGAAGAGAACGGGGTAGCAGTGGTGGAGCTGCCAATTGTGAAATTCTCTGGCAAGAGCCAATCGAGCTACACGGTGATGGGCTATGAGTACATGTTCCACTAGGGGACGTCAGGCCCTCATGCCACTCTCATCAAGTTTGTTTCTGACAGTTTGATCAGAAACATGCACATCAGTAGCCAGCTGGAGGTCATTGTGTAGGGCTCTGACAGTACTCCTCCTGTTCCTCCTCACACAAATAGAGCAGATACTAGTCCTACTACTGGTTTGGCCCTGTCCAGCTCTCCTTCTGTAATGGCCCATCTCCTGTTATCTTTCTCCATGTTCTCGAGGCAGTGCTGGGAGACACAGCTAACCTTCTTGTGATGGCACATATGGTTATGCTATTCTGGAGGAGCTGGATTACCTGTGCCACCTGAATTAGCTGAAAGTACCACCTCATGCTACCTGTAGTGACAAGGACACTAGCAAAACACAAAACTAGAGAAGAATCAGTCAGGAAGGATAAGGAGAGAGCAATTGCCTGTCGCTACCACCTGCAAAACTATTCCTGTTTTAGGTTTTTTCTTTCTGTTGCCTCTCCAGTGCACCTGTTGTCACTTTTATTTGCACCAAAGCAGGTAAAGCTGATTCATAATTGCTTATACTTCTTAACTGGAATGATTGATATCCCTGAAGTTTAATTGACTTGCCATTAGACTGTGATGATTAAGTGTTCCCTTAATTTTTTGACTAGTGGAGATAGATAGATAGATAGATAGATAGATAGATAGATAGATAGATAGATAGATAGATAGATAGATAGATCTGTATTTGCCCCAAATGTATTTCTGATTCAAATTTATTTAAAAAAATTTATTAAAGCTAAATTACTCAATTTTAATTAAAGCAACTTTTAAGAGTTGTTAAGTGTGTTTATAATTTCTACTAGGTTGTTGTACAAGTGGTAGTATATCTTGGCAACAACGAGCAAAAGGCGAGAACCAGTACTAGATAAGATTCCAGTACATCACAAGCTACACATACACACACCAAACTTGTTTAAATCTTCCAAAAAAACTAACTGCATGATTTTGAAAATTGTGTTAAACGTCAATTATTTAATTTCTCATTGACTTATTTGTAATGTTGTTTTATGTATGACTTGAGCCCTATGTTGCTAATGCTTGATTAATGACAAATGGGCAGTTTCTTGTTTTATTACATGCTGCAGTGATTCTTCACCCCGTGGGTACTAAGCAATCTTATCAAATCTTTCATAACATCTTCCTGTTAAACAGGGCTTTTGTGGTCAAATAAAATGAGTATTGATATTTCCAACCCTGAGCAAATTTAATTCAATATTGGAATGCTTCTCGTGATCAAATATGGTAAATTATTATTTTTTTAAGTTGGTGACATTTGCTTTTTTAATAACAAAGCTACAATGCCAATAAAAACCTTGCAGTTAATTTCAGTGTCTTGTGGAGGTGTTTATTTATTAAAATAGAAAGTTAAGGGATCTAAATTTTAATAGACATTAATAATTATTTTGCATTCTATCTAGCAGCAATGAATGACAATTACAAAGTAGGCATATATATATATACTGTATATATACTTTATTCATAGTTACCTGAAGTTGACAGGCACATAAAAGACATTCATGACATTAAATAAAAAGTAATATTGTCTTATAATTTAAACTCTAACAAAGAATTCACCATGAAAGAGATAAGAAATTCCAGAAGCAAAATGTCTAGCTAAACTTTATGATCAGGTTGTGAATTTATCAGAGGCAGCGATGAAACTTCACTATTCACAAAACATTTAGCCACAACAATAGGCGTTTTCCTCTACCTTGGAGTGTTTCAGAGACTTTTCTGTCCACATAGACAAGTTTATATGATTTCATTTGACCTGTGGGTATGACATTGTATCTAATGTTGAGCATTATAATGTGATTCTGCCTGGCATAGCAGATCTGTCTTCATTCTTTAAAAGAAGCAGAGGTACATTTGGGAATTGCACTGTCTTCAAGGCTAGTCAGAAGCAAATAACATTTATTTATTTATTTTGTTATGCTTTTGGCCTCACATATTTAATGCATTTCATAGCAGTAGGTGCAATAACTATCTCTTATTTTCATTACCTGTCACAGAAAAGGTCTGTAATGGAAATACGCGGAATTCTATTTTTGCTACAGTGTTATAAAATATTGCAGTTTTCTTACCTATCATCAATACATGGACCACTAGATGAATTTTTCCCTTCACATAAAAATCAGCAAATATGAATCCTGCTACAAAATATTCCTGTCCAGGATGTGAAAATACATGGTGCTGTATGAGCATAACTTTATTGTTAAATATCCTACTTCTAAATGCTTTCTTATGTCATCTACATTGCTAATATGTACCTTTTTTTCTTTTTCACCTTTTTTATGAAATAATTTGAAATCGATCAACAAACTGCAATGGCCATTTAAGCATATTTTCAGGCATAGCAAGGAGAAAAATATTGTGCAACATGTTTCCTTGACTATGACGTCACCAAACTGCATTTATCACTGCTGACTAGAATAATGATTAATTGAAAAAGAGAACAATAAAATATTATATTATTATATATGCCATTTAAGTGAATTGCAACATAAAAGTAATGAATCATCTTACTTCAACTGGTTTCCAGTTAAAATTTACATGTATGAACCCTGTTAATGTAATTTATAGGGCTGCCAAATGATTAAAATATTTAATCACAAAAAATCCTAAATATTTCTTAATCGCAAATAGTCTCCTGATTAGTCGCTTGAGCATTAACCAGTAGTCCCCTGTGAAAGTGACAGCTGTACAACTTCTTAGCTGCTCAGACTGCAAAGCCTTGTACCTTTTATATCCATCCATCCATTTCCCAACCCGCTGAATCCGAACACAGGGTCACGGGGGTCCGCTGGAGCCAATCCCAGCCAACACAGGGCACAAGGCAGGGAACCAATCCTGGGCAGGGTGCCAACCCACCGCATACCTTTTATATAAAGTTTTAATATTTGATACAGTTGTCTCATGTGAAAGTAATGTGTGTGAGTTGTCAGACCTCACTGAATGATGTCTTTCAACCCTCTACCAGTTTGTAGTTTGCTGTGATCCAGTTTGCAACAAATAGTGGTAGTTAATGCTTTAGATTTCTTAATTGCAACATTGAGCTGTGCGTTGGTGACTGTTTCAAAACATGCCTCACAAAAGATATGTATTAAGTCTTCATGAGTACAGCAGTGGACTCTAGGCATAGCTTTCCTACTATAGTTATGCTGAGATTTTAATATTTACATTTTTCTTTTATAAGTAATAACATTTTTTTCTTCCTGAAAAAATTTGGCATTTTTGACTTATTTTTTGGGGGGTAAGCATAATGCTAAGGAGGCCAATACCCTGTTTGGTGCAAAACATTTCTGTAGCATTAACAGGCAACTGCTGAAGTTTTCCTTTTTCGTCTCTCCTTCGCTTGTTCTTCAACAGGTCTACCTCGGGTCAAATATTTCCTTTGAACTGTTTGAGATTTAGTTTAATGTAAAGTTTTGGAATTTGGATTATCCAGTTTGAAGTATTTGTTTTATTATTTTGGCTTAGGTATTGCTCTTTTTTCTCGGTTGGCGTTTTTCTGTTTTCTTTGTCCTTGTTTAATGTTTTAGTTCAAGTCTATTTTTTCTTGTTCTTTAGTGTATTTCTTCTTTGTTTCTCTTTAAAACTAGTTTCCTGCTTACTTTCTTGTTCAGTTATCAATTCAAAAATATAGATACCCATTTTATTTGTGTAATGTATTTGTTTGTAAAATTTAATTACTTAATAAATTATTTACATTTTTTCTAGTGACTATTGTTGAGTTTTGGAAGATTTTTCACATTTTGGACTTTCCTGTTTGGGGTAAGAACATAACAGCATATACCTAAAGCAGAGATGCATTTGAATCTGGATAAAACACTACAATAACTTAGCTATTAACTAACAAGACATGCTTGACAGATTAATGGAATTATTTGATGTACTCATATAATGCACGCCCGTTTTCTTAATCAGTAGACAATTGGTTGATTCCTTCTGTTAAAAACCAGTTTCTGATTCATAAAAAGTCTTTGTTTAGAAAGATACATCTGATTATTCTATGCATTTCAATAAGACATGTACTAAGAAAACATGTGCATTTATCTTTTCTTTTCAGAAAACTGGTGGAATATACTGTAGCTTCCAATGACCCACTGGATATGACAGTGACTGGATATATAAATGGATGCATTGAGACATTCAAAATTTGAATTTTTTTAAGGATCTTTAAAAATAACTTGCACTTGTGTTTTGCTTTTCTTGCTTAAACCAGCTTGTCTCTACAATTGCTGAACTAAAAGACAAGCAAAACTGAGATGAAGTCCACTAAACAATGGGACATGAGGGGATACAGTTATGTTTATGTTTTATAATGTCCACATCACTTCATGGATATGTTCTGTTTCCTTGAAGGGGGGAAGCATGGGTAAACGATTGTGAAATTGTTTGAATGAGAAATTTTTCCTTAATTATGTTAATTGACACCCTTTGAATATAAACTAATGGTTTTTAAACTGAGGACTGCAGCCCCAGAGGGGTTGACATTACTGAAAAATCACTTCCAATTTTGAAGATACCATGAGACATTTAGTCACAGATGTGTCAGTAGTCTGAAGTAGGTAAGCATTTGCTTTGATTAGCAGGTCTACTATTATGCATAATGATGCAGCACAACTACTGTTAGCAGTAACCAAATCCAAAGATTATGTTCTGCTTCATTGAGTTGGGTTTATATCAGTGTGGGCTCATACCAGGTGGTACAACATTTTTGGGAGCCTTGACGTAAAGTCTGGGGATCTCTGATCTAAGCTAATTCAAACAGATTGTTCAAAGGATAAAAATTTGAAGAAAAACAAAAGGGACACTGCGGTAATCCTAGTATATGCTCAGAAATTTACTACAGATTCCTATGTGTTTTAAAAGACTAAATTGGCCTCCATGGCATAGTTATTCTGACCCCCTAATCATCCTTGGTTTCTAACCGGCTCTCTCTTTCTCCACCTAATAGCTCATTTGTGGCGAGCGTACTGGTACAAAAATGGCTGCCGTCGCATCATCCAGGTGGATGCTACACATTAATGGTAGTTGAAGTGGTTTCCCACTCACTATGAAAAGCAGTCTCAGTAGTAAGGAAAATGCTATACACTGTAAATGTAAAGAATTATTACTATTATTATAAAACAAGTTTACTGTCACTTTAATTAACTTAAAATGTTTTGTGGCAATTGTTATTGATTGCAGTTTTGTCTTCTTGTTTACATGTATTTTCATAATTAATATTTGTTTAAGTTATTGTGCTATGTTTTATACATTTCATTTTTATATCTCTTGTCTTTTACGGTTAGAACTCCCACAATAGTTGGGGCCACCTTGCTTCAGTTTTGTGGACTTTGCCTTGGGATTACAGACTAGTGATGTTTGATTTGGATTGCCTCTTTAAACAAACCCTTTCTGCTTTTATCCTGATTCACCTGTTTGTTCCATTTTTTTTTTGATTATTTAATAAATTCTTCAATTTTAAAGAAACTTTGTTTAGTTTTTTGCCTAAAGTCCAGTGGTTTACAAATATCTTTATTTGTAAATATATGCTCTAAGGGGCAAGTTTCAATATTTTGAGTTTTTTAAGCCTTAGGACCTGTGCAGGCCTGAAAGCCTGCCTTTTGAGTTTGAGTCCAGCCTGCTTCTGAGGCAGACCTAGTGAAGTCCCGGTCTGACTTTGGTTGGTGTAGAGGCCTGTTTACCCTTTTTGATAATTGTAGGTTGCAGTATCATAACACCATGACCCTGATGTGAAATTTGGCATAAATGTAATGGAAATTAAGATAGGCCTCCAAAAAAGAAATTAGTTTAGGACCTTCACTGGCATGACTAGAGTTAGGCTTCATTCCAAGCAGCCAGACGCCAAACTCCACCAGCAAGAAAATAATGGGGGTTGGCTTTTAAAAATGCAGAAAATACTTTGTTTAAAATGAACAA
Source organism: Erpetoichthys calabaricus (assembly GCF_900747795.2). Lineage (NCBI taxonomy): Eukaryota > Metazoa > Chordata > Cladistia > Polypteriformes > Polypteridae > Erpetoichthys > Erpetoichthys calabaricus. The sequence goes on along the minus strand of NC_041402.2, from coordinate 52,721,748 downwards.
AGATGCCCTTCATGTGAGAGGATGAAAGTAAACCTTGGACTTGATAAGACAAAGAAGAACAAGGAAACTTTATAAATGAAGAATTTATTTATATAAGCAAAAAAGAAGCATACAAATATGGCAAACAGGAAACACAGCACAAATAAGGCAAAAGGGCTTTGCCTAAAATGTCAACTCAAAGCTAATCTGTTTAATAATCAAAATCCAGAAACACAATAATCAAAAAGTAGAAAAATCCAAAATGCACTACTCACAGACAGAAATCACTCCTTGATAATAAATGAACCTGTGAGGAACCGTCTCCATAGCCCGAAATAAATAGACTGAGAGTGGTCCCTTAGTAGTGATGTCAGGGAGGCACCACCTGTTGGGCTACGACGCACAAAGCACAAGAAATATAAGAGAATGCACAATAAATAAAGACTAAATAATAAATAAATATAATAATATTAGAGAATTTTACATAATACCAACAAATATGAAAAATAACAATAAAAAAGTAGATAAACAGGAGTCAGGAACCAAATGCAGGCTGAAACGTAAAAGACCCTATGGCTAAATAGGTTCTTCATGCTGTTTTCCTCGCATTTTCCACTATTTTTTTAAATTAATGAGTATCCATTTAATTGAATGAATTCTGCTAAATGAAATTTATAAATTTTACATTTTGAAAATCCATATTAATTCAACACATAGATTTCTCTATTTTATAACTTACCTTTAGTTACCTTTGCCAATCAATCTAGAGTATACTCTTTTCCCTAAACGTGATTTAATAACCAAAACTGCATATATGTGATCTGATTCATGCAAAATTAACATATAATCGTCATGATCTGGTGTTTTTCCTGGTGTTTTGCAGCTTGTTTTATCTCTTTACTTTATTCAAGTTTTAATGATTACCATCTAATATTCATCCATCCATCCGTTTTCTATACCCATATCCAATTCAAATTACAAGACATGGAATCCACCCTGATGTTACGATAAAATGTGTTTTGAGAATGAAGGAAAACGATTACAGGATTAAACGCTGGGCCTCAGTCACTTATCAGACTGTTCAGGACTGTCAGCACTCAAAAAATAATTAATTTTGGGTTTGGAGTATTTGTAAGTAAAAAGAAAAAGCTTTGAGGTTAGTATTGAACGAGATGTATTTTAATTTTTTTTCCAACACCTAGATCCCACCAGAATAAAAGGGAAGCTTTCCTGAGAAAAAGGACAAAAACACCAGAAAACAGGTGAAAGAAAAAGAAAGCAGGACAACCTTTAAGTTTTTTGGAAAAAAGTGTTAAGTAAAACCTTAACGTTTGGTGGAAATGAATAAATTGAAACCTTTAGTGTTTGTTGAAAATCAGATCATCTAATGTTTGTGGAAAAGAACTAGGAATAAGAGTGTGCTAGTAATTAACATGTAATTAACATTAACATGTAGAATAGTGAACCCTGAGTATGTGAAGCAAAAAGAATTTTGTTGTGAGAAGCATGAAAAGGCTGTGAAATCCTGGGATACACATTTGTGTGTGCCACAAGATGCCCAAGGTATACTGCATATCAAATGATACACTGTGGTTTGTCAAGCACTAAAGGGATCTGGCACATGGAAATCTGACTTGTTTTGTTGACTTCGACAAAAGAAGAAAACTTTGAATAACTTTGATCTTTACTGGCTCTATGTGTTCCTAACTTGTCTACTTTTGCACCAACACACTGATTATACTGACTTGGAAAAAATAATGGTCTGATCATTAAATTATTTTTGTTTGTAAAGAATTTACTATTTTTGATATCTGCTTTGCTATTTTAATTACAGTATCTAGGTTGCATAAACACTACATGTATCATGTTATCAGATCACCTATGAACTGCACCTAACGAGAAAGGTACCAACTAATCTCTTAGGCTCTTTAATCAATGAGGGATAGAAAAAAGTATTAAAATCATCTTAATACCTGTTACCTGTAACCTCTTACCTGTCTCACTGTCCATGCTCTACTCCATGTATTTCACTCTAGGGACCTCTTTAAGCAAGTTGCTTTATTGATTGGGGCTATCTTTACTTTCTCTTCTTCACTTCAACCCAGTTTGCTACTAATAGAGGACTTCACAAGAGTCTTCTGCCCTTAAGGAACAGCAGGCAGACAAGAAATGACAACCAAACACAGTTGCTTATATTTATTTGGTTTAAAAACAATAACTGCTTATATAAGTGATTAAAGGTGACAGTTGCTACATTACTACTTTAATTTAGTTGAAAATAACATATATAATTGTAATCGAAAAAAGTAAAGAAAAATATTTCTTGCTGGGGACAGAGGTCTTTCACAATTGTCCTGAAGCTAAAGACATATTATGTTAAGTAAATTTCCCTTTGATTTTCAGTCATAGTCTTCATTTACATGATTTTAATCAGATGGAGGCAGTCGTCAGTGCACTCTAGTGAAGACAGTCGCATAATGTGACAAGAGCAGCGACTCACTCCAACTAGTCCATGGCTCACTCAGACAAAATCAGACAAGTTTGATTTTGTCTTTAGTTTTAGCAGTGGGCTCTATGTGCAAGAGAGCTGATATAAAAGGAATGTTCATCTGGAAGTACAATTCATTTACTGTAATGCAGCAACAAGGAATAAGGAGCAAGGGTGTTTTGGACCTCACAAATAGGAGAAAAGCTTGACTATCTTAAGTCTTTTATTTTACACAACAGAATGCAAAAAAGTAACAAAAAGGTCAGAGATTGCGGCTGAACTCATACTTGCTAAATGCTTCGTAAAGCACCTGCTCTGTCAGGCAGCACACCATTGACTGTCACAAATAAGTGTGTTCATGGCTGTGCTGGAAGGTCAGCACGCAGCCGCTAAATGTGACACACCTATTGATTTTCAGTCATGTAAATTGATACCGGTTTATGAGAGATCTCCATTTAAGTGTTTGTTTCAGTTTTTACAGAGTAGTACTTTGCAGCTGAATTGAGCTTGTTATGGAGATGTCAGAAAAAAAGGAGCAAGTGAACTAATCAAACTCTTTTTTAAAAAATACCATCTGTCCTTTTCCTCTCTTGCCCAAAATGAGCACATGCAAAGCACTTGGTTTACTTTTTTTCATCTCCATTAATAGTGCGTGAACATTTTTCAAAACATACAGAAAATTATCATCAGTAAGCTCAAGGTTATCTTCCCATGGGAATCAAAAGCAGCGCAATCTATGCAAAGCAACCCTTATCTGGGCTTTGCCTTTCAGCTTTCCCAGAATACATTGGATTCCTGTTCAGTTTGGCAAGACTTTCATTCTAAAGCCTATCATCTTAGATCTCTCAGTTGGAAACTATCCACCATATGAACGCATTGTTATTATTGTTTAGTTTAAAACTAATGATTCACTGATCATTAATAAAAATGCATTACTTTTACATTTCTTCCTGAATAAACTGTTATATGTTGCATTTACGTTGGCAATGTCTTGCTAAAAAGTTAAAATACTACTGACATTTCTTCCAAACTTATATTTTACTATCTGCCAACCAAAATAACTTTTAAGCGGACCAGAGCTTAATCCAGTAGCACCAGGTGAATGGCAGGAATGAGACACTGATGGAACTCCATTCTGCTGAGGCATACACGTGCAGAGCAGCTCAGTTTAGAGTAGAAATTTAACTGCATGTCTTTAACCAGCTGAAGTAAGCAATAGGACTTACAGCAGGTACCTGCTTATTTTCTTTTGTCTATAGACTGCATGTTCTATCAATCTTTTGCATTAAATAAAAATTTGGAAAAAGGATAGATTTGAATGAGATCCATTCCTGTCATAGCTTTTTTTAACAACCTAGAAGGTTGATTTCTTTGAAAGCCACTTTTATATTAAACTAATAAAATAAACTATAAACAGTTTTAAAAGGAAAAAAAAACTTTCTGTTGCCAGAAACCAAGACCTATAAAGCTCTGTACTGCTTAGACTCATTACTTTTTTCAATTGCTTTCAAGGTTCACTTCTGTTTATGTACGTCTACTTCATTTTCAGTGGAACTCTGGTTGCATTGTGCTTCATAGTACTAATTCCATATGGCTCATACTTTGTGAAATCTGCTTAATCCAGTTCAAGGTCCTAATGGGGGCAAAAAAAAATCAAGAGTCTGGCAGTTCCCAAGTTAATTAGAAATATTGACAATTTTACACAGCATCCACAACTCCTTTTATAGGAGAAATGGCAGTTATGACATTCATAAATCAAGATGGCTATCATTAATGGAATTGCCTTTGGACAAAACAATAAGAAAAACAAGAGAAAATGTTAAAAAAACATAGCAAAGCAAAATCCAACTGGCTTTAGAAACTCACATTTTTATGTTTAGAAAATTGTAATCCTTAATTTCACAAACAGTTTGAATTAATTCAAACATTGCTGAATATTGAATATAAATATTTATTTCCTGGGGCCAGAATTTAAGATCTTTGAGATACAGCCAGTGACAGTTAAATCACTTCCTGACACGGTGTGCATAGGAAAATTGAGTTCTTATGCCTGCAATGTTTGTGCCTTAAGTGACCGGTGAGGAATTTATTTTATTAATGTATGTCATCGCCAAAGTCAGTACGTAACAAAGATAATGTTCTCTTAATCTGCCTGGACCCTAGGCAAATCTCCTTGTAAAGACATCTAATGTATGCACAGCTTCTGACCTTTTATGGAAAAACCTCCATGGTAACATGTTAAAATATGTTTTTTGAAATAACACCATAGTAAAGATGTAGTCAGCTTGGGAGGGTTTCTCTCCTTATTTATTAAGATGAGATGAAGTCTTCTTTATCACAATCTTCCCATTTCTATGTGGAGTTCTTCTTCAAACACCTCGGTTCTGCACCTTGTCCCCAGTCAGACCCTTTTCCCTTAAGTCTTCCCTTACCCTAACCATCCACCTTGACTTTGGCCTCCCTTGCTCTCTCTTTCTCTGTACTTAAATTCTCATCAATCTTTGCCTTTCTTCATCACATGTCCTTACAACTTCAACCTATTTTCACTACTTTATTAGATATCTCTCCTAGTTTTCTTGTATCTCTCTCTGATTGTCTCATTTCTTATTCATTCCTTTTTTGTAACTCCACACATCCAACTTAACACTCTCATTTCTGTCACATCTCGCTTCTTCTGCCATGCTTTTTTACTGACCATGTCTCAGGTCCATCCACCATTGCTGGTCTCACCACTGTCTTAAACATCTTACATTTACTGTATTTTTCACCATGATTCTTCAATTGTAGAATACTGTTGATACCTCCTTCACATTGTTTCAATCACACAGCATGAAGTAATAATCCCAGATGCATGTCTGCTACCAAACCAGGAAAATGACAGAAACAATCGACAGCAACTGATGAAGTGTAAAGGCAGTGCTACTATTTGGCCACAACTAGTGTTTTGAAATTTTAGATATATTTTAGTTATTTCTATGTTTTTCTGGTTATATTTGGTTCAGTTGGTGATCTACCATTGACCCCATGTGGTGGACATTATTCGAATGTGCCTAGGTACATTATTTAGAATGTCAGCTTGTTCATTTGCTGCAAAAAACCTTCCCATCTTGTGTACATTTTTAATCAGTTTTTTTATCTCTTTTTCCTTGATATTTTTATTCAGTATTGTAGTCTTACTGTATTCAGTAGGGGTCATTTAAATAGGCAGTTGCTAACACTGCAAATGCAGTGTCACCATGTTATAAATTTGTTTTTCAAAAGGGAACTTACAACAGATATAAGAAAGCCTTAACAAAATCAACTGGAAGAAACATACAAATGCAGAGACAGTTGAGAAGCAATGGAGTAGATATAAAAATGTCATTGTAAAATGCAAACCAATTTTATCCCTGAACTAGAAGCAATATGGAAACAATATTAAAAAAATATTAAATACGCTGTCACACACATGCACTTAGGAGGCAGCCAACAAGCCCTAAGGTGAGTGATATTACATGAGATAAAAGGCTGATTATGCATATTATATCTCTCTTTCAACAGAACCAAAGAAGTAAAATAATCATAACATCCACTTACCTACTGGTTCCCAAAATGGCCACTACACAGCAATCCCGTCTCCGAATAGGATTGATGACATCACTTCCGGCTCTGCCATGATCACGTCACTTCCAACCCTTAAAGCTGACGTCACTTCTGGCTATTATAGATGATCTCAATCTGGTTTCGCCCTGATGACATCACTTCTGTCTGCCTGCTTTGTTGTCACTTCCTGTATTAAATCATTTCCTGCCACCATTTTGTATATATAAACCTCATGTAACGACTACACTTTTGTTAAATGCCTTGGTTTTTTGATTGATTTTTTCATCATTTTTCATTTAGTCCGATGGACATTTATGGGGTAATTCCCCAACTCTTCTTGGAGTTTCAGAGTGTTTTTCATTCTATTACAACGTATAAATACCCTAAAAAGGAGTGGAAGGAAATTTAAAAAAAAAATAGAAAGGAAAGCCCAATTCTAAATCTTTATAAACAATTAACATTTAAAGAGTGCTGGTCTTTGTGTTTAATTGTCTTTTTGGCTTCTAGAAGGTTTTGCTTCTGTTCTTGAATTTTGATTACTGTATTGCAGATTAAAATTTTATGCTTTTTTAAGCGAACCCTTTTCACCTTTTCATTTCTTGCTGAGGTCATTTTTCCCACTTCTGTAATACAAAATAATCTTTTATAAAGATTTTGAATTTGACTTGTCTCTTAAACCAGAATTTTTCTTAAGATTGTTCTTGTTTGTAGGACATTTATATATATTTTTGGGACATTTAAAACTCAACTTTAACATTCAGAACCAGATAATCTTTTGGCTAAAGACTGCTTATGAATTTTGTGGCCAGGCTACCTGGGGTGTGGCCTATTTCTGGCCTGGCAAATGAAGGACCTGGGGCGTCATGCATAATGCCGTGCATAGAATTCACACTAAAACATGGCGTACGAACGAAAGCGGAAATGTGCGTACAGACAAAAAGATCCAGACGCATAAATTTGTGCATACGGCAACTTCCACATTCGAAAGTAACGCTCATGCACGCGCCTGTCGCTCCACCCTGACTACTTCTAGAATTAAGCCTCTTTGAATATGCAAATCAATATAAATAGACGCTTATGTTTTGCGTTCTGTGAAAAGACAATGGCAAACCACGGGGAAAAAGAAGAATTTCAGCGAATACCAAGTAGAGGCAAGGAAAAACTTACTATTTGTTGGTTTAAGGAGTGATATAAACAACAAAAGGAAGGTGATTGAGTGACAGAGTAGCAGAGAAACTCGAAAGTTCATGTTCAGAAAGTCGCACAGTACCCGAAGTAAATAAGATGTGGTCAGATATCAAAGTCGCCGTGAAAAGGTGAGTCGTAGCCTACCGTTTGAGTGTCACATGGAAGCGTAATAGGGTACAGAGAAAAGAAAAAAACTGGGACACTGTGAATAAAAGGTCAAAATTTCCACTTTAATCACATAGTTTATTTAGTCATTAATGTAGAACATCATAAACTACATCTTAAAATTGTTTAAATTAATAGTTTCTCAAATCCCATCATAACTAAAGTAGCATGTTAAATGCTTTGTATTCTATATATTCTTACGTGTGTGAATCAGTACGTGCTTCTCAAATGGGCTTTCTCTTATGCCGACATGACACAGAATACATTACATTCATGATGTTACAGTTCTCTGAACAATTTAAATACTAAAATGTATACTTGATATAATTTTCATGATGATAGTAATTAAAGCATGCATAAAACATTGAGGCACGTTGGCGCAGTGGTAGCGAGGAGCTGGTGCCCCTTCCAGAGATTGTTCCTGCTTCCCGCAAGATGCTTGCTGCCCTGTGCACAACCCTCAATAAAATAATTTATTGCAGCAGTACTGTCTCTTTTCAAACATACTAACCCCCGATTCCTGTCCTTCCTTTTCTTTCTCCAAATAACCAATCACCACACAATAAGCTCTGTAATAAATGTCTGGCCATCTGTAAGCTTAGAACGCTGATTCTTCAAAACATTTAAGGAACATTGAAATATCATCGTAGTACATGTTTAATTATTACATCCATCTATCCATCCAGGCCCCAGCAAGCATACAGCAATAGGCAGGAACAATCCCTGAATGGGACGCCAGCTCATCGCTGATGCTGTGCCACAGAGTCCTCGCATATTTAATCATTAACAATATACATTATTTAAATTTAAATGTATTTGTATAATGTAATATAAATACTTTAATGTATTTCATCTTTAAAATGATATCAAGAGCTGATTGATGGAAACGGGTATACGCATGCTCACATTACGATGCATAAAAACTAAATTTGGCATAAAGCCACGCACATTTTCATGGTAGCTTAAACCCTGGTGTACACAAGTTCTCCGCTCGGTTTTGCAAACTGGCGGCACCCAGCGTCAAAGCAGTGCTACTGTTCCAGTGTGGTTTCCCTTTTTTTTTTAGATCCACATCCCAGATGCGGCTTTATAAATACACTGAAATTAACCGCATATTGTTTATTAGTTTAAGGTATCTGATTGTAATTAACCTGTAACAATATAATGGTCCACGGAATGGCCAAACTATTCCAAATACCATAGCTGCTTTAGCGTTGTTACTCTCTCTACACCACTCAGAGCAGCTGATCGGCAAGAAAATTATCGGTATACAGAATCAAGCACACGCTGCCTCAGCTATTCGCTATTTGAACTGCTCTCATCCGACAAACACTTCAGGGCCTTTCCTGTATGGACCTCACGGTTCAGAAACAGTTTCATCCCAAGAACTATAAACGTACTCAATCAATCCATCAAGTGCTCCTTATAGAACTGTTTGTACTTACAAGTACAATTACCTCACTGTAAACTTACGATAGTTATAATATTGCACAACCTGTGCCACTTCATAAAGCGCGTATTTACATATGATGATGATACAATTTTTAAGATGAAATGCAGCAAAATATGTGTATAATATTATACAGATAAAACTTTAACTTCATTTAAATAATCTATATTGTTAATAATTAAACATGTGAGGACACGGTGTGCTATCAAGGAGCTGGCGCTCCGTTCACGGATTGTTCCTGTCTCGCGCTGTATTCTTGCTGGTGCTGATGCGACACTGCAGAAAGACAGGTGGATAGAATAATTAAACATGTACTACACAGATATTTCAGTGTTCCTTAAAAGTTTTGAAGAATCAGCATTCTAAGCTTACAGATGGCTTAACATCAATTACAGAGCTGATTGTGTGGCAATTGGTTACTTGGAGAAAGAAAAGGAAGGACAGGAATTGGGGGTTAGTTCGTTTGAAAGAGAGACAGTACTGCTGCAATAAATTATTTCATCGAAGGTTGCGCATGGCGCAGCAAGCATTTTGCGGGAGGCAGGAACAATCTGTGGACGCGGTGCCAGCTTGTCACTATCACTGCGCCACAGTGTTCTCATGTTTAATAACATGCTTTAACTCCTATCATCATGAAAATGATATCACGTATACATTTCAGTATTTTAATTATTCAGAGAGCTGTATTATTATGAATGTAATGGATTCTGTGTCCTGTCGGAGTAAGAGAAAGCCCATTTAAGAAGCACATAGTGATTCACACACATAGAGCACATAGAAGATCCAATACAAAACAAAGCATTTAACGAGCTGCTTTAGTTACAGTGGGGTTTGAGGAACTAGTAAATTAAATGATTTTAAGATGAAGTTTATGATGTTTTACTTTAATGACAAAATAAACCTACGTGATTAAAGTGGAAATTTCGAGATTAAAGTTGACATTTTGTGCTTTTTTCCTACTGTGTGCCTTTTTTTTTTCTCTGTACCCTAATAAGCTTTCATATGACACTCAGACAGTGGGCTACGACTTGCCTTTTCATGGCAACTTTGATATGTGACAATTTCTTTATTTCGGGCACCGTGTGACTTTGTGAACTTGAGCTTTTGAGTTTCTCTGACACTATGTCACTCGATCAACTTCCTTTTGTTGATTATATCACTGCTAAATCAACAAATAGTAAGTATTTCCTTGCCTCCACTTGGTATTCGCTGAAATTCTTCTATTTTCCCCCGTGCTTTTGCCGTTGTCTTTTCACAGAAGGCTGAGCGTAAGGGCTATTTATATTGATTTGCATATTCAAAGAAGCGTAATTCTTGGAGGAGTTGGGGCAGGACAGAAGGTGCGTGCATGTGCGTTACTTTTCATGCTGACCGGGATTTATGTAGCAGAAGAACGTGGAAGTTGGTGTTCGCACAGATTTATGCATCTGGATTTTTTTGTGCGTAAGCACATTTCTGCTTTTGTCCGTACGCCATGTTATAGTATGAATTCTACGCACAGCGTTATATATGATGCCCCTGGTCTGGTTCATGTGTCTTTTCAGAGGATTTTACACCTTTTTGGCATCTTCAGAGCACTTAAACTTAAAAGACTTCTTCTGCCTCTGTCTCTTTCTTTCTTCTCTGTATTTGGGATTTTCCTCTGGCTTGTAGCATAATGGTGGAGCCCTTGCTTAATACAACCTTTTAACAGCTAGGTATTCTCTCACAAGCAACACAAATACTATAATTGTGTGTGTTATAACTAAGAATTTTATATCTGTAGATTTTTTTTCCTTTATCCACATAAATCAGAAAAACCTGTCTGATTTGTCTGAGCTGTTTATTCATGAGTGGAATGTGTTCCAAGATAGCATTTACTTGGATGTCAGATGATGCGTGGGCATTGACCTGATAGAAACATGTTGTAATAATATGTGATTCAGAATAGCAAAATATCCTATGACTTTATTTTCAACGTGAAATCTGTTGAGTATGCCAATCAAAAGGGCAGTGGAGCAGATGGGAAAAGAAGGAAAGATGAAAACAGCAATGACTTTTATCTGCTATTGACTGAGAATACATATATTACTTCAACCAGATCTTCAGTATTTGTTTTTTCACATTTTTGTTATATATATTTTTTTTTTACTATTTGACATATCAGCATTTCTTACAATGTGATTCTTTCTTATATCATTTCCAAAATGCTGAGTTTGATAAGCAGGATTGAAAACAGATGAATGGATGATTATATCATAGTGTGCAGCTGATGTTCTAGAGTCAGCTCTGGGTTGGCCATGTTTAATACTGTTATTAGATCACTTATGAGATGCTCCTAACTTGAAAGGTACCAATCAACCTCTAAGGCTATTTTCTTAATTGGAGATTGTAAGAAATCTATAGCTATATAATGTCTATATATATATATATATATATATATATATATATATATATATATATATATATATATATATATATATATATATATATACAGTATATGACTGAAGTTAATGATGGTGTCAATAGACCATGTCAATTTAAACATATGAAAATCGCTGCCTATGTCACATTTACTGACTGTCAATCTTTCAACACAGTCGTGCTAATCCCTTTTTGTGACAACCAATAATGTGCTGCCTGATGGAGCTGGCATCGTACAAAATTTTAACAGGTATGGTAAGTTCAGCATCAAACTTGACCCTTTTTTCCAACTTGTTGAGGTATGTAAAACACAAGACATCTGACAGACAAGCTTCTCTTCTGTCTGTGAGGTCCAAATCACAAATTTTCCTTATTCCACATCGCTGCATTATATGCTTTATACTTCTGGATCAGCATTCATTGGTCGTCTGCTCTCATGAACACAGAACCTGCCCCTAAGACTAAAGACAAAATTAAACTTATTGAAGTGAGCGAGTGAGACATTGGGTATGTCGTATCATGTGACTAGCTGCACAGGAGGAGGCCACCAACTGCCTATGACTCATTAAGTTTATGTAAGAGCTGAAGTCTCTTTATGTGGAAGTTAGGTGCCTGGAATTGTATAGGGTAAATAATATATCATTATTTGGAATACATACATTGCATGTGTATCCCGTGTCTATAACGGTCTGTGTAAATGTAGGATGACAGGAAATGCGAGGCAAGAAATGTTGAACACATAACTAAAACAGAAACTTTTTTCACGTCATAGTGATATTGACAATATGCTGATGTGAAGTGTAAATATCAAATAAACACTTTCACAAAAGGTATAACAAAACAAGTGTGCTTTCATTCAAGAATACAACTAGAGAAAAAGAAATTATTCAATTTTCATGTTTGCCATCAATGTGTAAAAACTGAAGCCCAAATACAGTATCAATTGACATGAAATAGACATGTCTGCTTGGCTGGTGCAGAAGTAAGAACTGCTGTCTCATAATTAAGAGGTTGCGGATTCAATTCTGGGTCCTCAGGGATTCTAGTGCTATATCACATCTTCTTGTTCTTTTTCCTCTTCATCTTTTCCCACTTCTCTATAGGGACGATGTGCTTGATCAACCTTCTGTAAACAGCTTGGCCCTGCACCTCCTCGCCAATCAAGCCCTTTTCCATCTGATCTTCTTTTACTTTATCCATCCACCACTGTTTTGGACTCTCTCCTTTTCCATTCCCCTGTACTTCTATTCCCTTTATTTTTTTGCCCACGTATTCATTGTTAATCCTCATCACATGTCCATACCACTTCAACCTACTTTCCTGTTCTTTCTTCGATATCATTCCCACTTTTGTTGTACTTCTGTTTATGTCATTTCTTATTCTGTCCTTTTTTGTAACTCCACACATCCATCACAACATTCTAATTTTTGCCAAATCTAACTCCTTTTCTTATATCATTGCTGGTTTTACCACTGTCTTAAAAACCTTACCTTTAACCTTCACCATAACAACTTAATTCTTTGATCACAAAATACTCCTGATATCATCTTTCAATTGTTCCATCCAAGAGTTATCTCTGCATCTAATTTTCCACCTTGGGTTATCATTGATCCTTGATATTTATTTTTATCCACTCTTTTCAATAGCTCTCCCTGTAGGCTAACATCTGAATCCTGATGATTATTATACCTCATATATTTTGTCTTCTTCCTGTTTATCTTGAACCTTTTATCTTCCAAAACCCTCCTTCCAACTTACTCTGCGTTTTCTCTTTTCTGGTACTATAAAACACAATGTCATCAGATGAAGCAAGAACCAGAATATTAAAGCCTTAAGGTAAGGTAAGGTGTAAATACCTTAAATGATACAACAGTAAAGAACTTTGCTGTACATCTGTTTTTTTCAAAAGAATACATTTTACATAAATTGTATAAATATCTAAATATTTTGTTATTTTAAAATTGTGAGTCAATATTTTTTTTTGGTTCTTTATTTCATCTTATACAATTTCTTGTATTAGGAATCTGTTATTTTTGCATACACCTTGCGGTCAGAGTGCAGGGTCAGCCATTGTACAGCACCCCTGGAGCAATTGAAGGTTAAGGGCCTTGCTCAAGGGTCCAGCACAGTTGGATCTCTTTTGGCAGTGATGGGGATTCGAACCGGCAACCTTCTGGATACCAGCGCAGATCCTTAGCCTCAGAGCTAGTGGAGAGAGAAGGCACATTCACTGTAAACAAAGAAAAAAAAAACTGCTCAGTCTGCAAGCTTACACTATATCCTTCTTTGTACAGGTTTTGAATACTCTGATTTTGTTTAAATTGCAATTGTTTAAAATTCACTTAATTCTCATTATGAAAAATGCTATAATGATGTAAAATAACAATCAGTAGTTCATGAATATGTGCACACTCCAAATGGGGCTTGTTTGTTTGTGCTGCCAACCAATGTTCAGCAGAAACTGACATAAAAATTACACATACAGTTGTGGTTCCTGTGTGCTTTAAAAATTTTCAAAGGTACAAAATGATATATCACATGAACAAGAAAGTCAGTGGAAATTAAGGTTAACTTTCATCTCTGATGGCTCTTTGCTAAAGGTCTGTCTTAGGAGTTTGGTCCTGTAGTAGGTGCAGGTCAAGACCGAGACGCCTCCTTCTGGAACAGTCGCCTTTATGTGCTTCAGACTGGAACGGGAAGATCATTTTGGTGTGAAGAAGGTTGGGTCTGTTGGGGCATCTTCTCCAAGCTGCAGAAGGAAAAGACAAGAGTGTTAGTGATAACGTCCCTTCTCGTCTTAGAGTAGTATTCCATACCAGAAATTGCATTTTCGCCCAAGAGGTTACTCTAAGAAATGTGTTAATTCCTCCTTTAAAAGAGATTTACATAGTGATAGAGATCTGTTTTTATCTCCTAAAATTTAATCATGAATGCTTGGATTGTTTGTGCTCTAAAATATTATTATTACAGTAATCATATATGGCAGATTCTATTAAAACACTGGCATGTATTAGCACTTTGTCAGATATTTTCTAAACCTCCTATATTTGCTTTCTTATATAATTGTGATTTCAAAGATTTTTTTTTTTGGAAAGTCATCTTCATACTTCTTTTCCTTCACAAGTTTCTCCCACATTTACAAAAACCTTCTATGTGTCATTTTCTATGTTCTGAAAGCTAATTTTTAATACACCACATAGACTTAACACACTTAAACATCATTACAAGTGTAGTACAGAAGGGGTAGTTTATTCATTGGAATGTCATTGTCCATTGATATATATTGGAAAAACCATGTGGTCCATCAGACACAGAATTGATGAACATAAAAATAATATTAGAACAGGTTCACTCAAACATCCTTTTTCCATTATTACTCCTACATCCTTTGTCATTACTACTAACCATACTATTGCAGACTGGGAGATTCTCAAACCATATTCCATACAAGGTGACTTTATTAAACAATAATTGAGCAGGGAAGTATTTTGGGAATACAAATTATTAACTTGCTGGGTTTAAATGAGATCTCTGACCTTGCTTGCTTACTTTGCTAAGTCAATCCCTATTACCTCTATTTTCGGTTCTTCCTTCCTTCTAGGCCCAATACAAAAACATGTTTGGGTGAGTTTACTCTACCATTTATAAACAGTCAGTACCTTATACTTAATAAAGTTTCTTTTTTTTTGTCTGATTCGGTATTCCTAGTTTGTAAATCTCTGTAGCACTCTATATTTATCCATTTGATTCAATGATTGTCAATTACATAAATGAGGTATGACACCTTTGGCTTATTTGTTTTTTTTTAAATGACATATAGATATTTTGAAATAATTTCCATAAGCAGGTTTTTATAACAGAACCCAGCCACAGGGGATGCACAAACCAATGTGTTTCTTCGTGCCCAGATAAATGGGGAGGGTTACATCAGGAAGGGCACACGGTGTAAAATTTTGCCAAATCAATATACGGACAACAATATAAATTTCTATACCGGATCAATCGAGCCCTAGGTTAACAACGACCACCACTAGTACTGTTAGCCAGCAGGGTGCTGGCAGAAACTGGGCTACTGTTGGCCGAAGAAGAAGAAGAAGGGGGGGGGGGGGGGGGGGGGGGCGTGTCCGGAGGCAGGAGGAAAGTAAGGAGAGTGGAACGGAGGGTAGGAACTCTGAATGTTGGCAGTATGACTGTTAAGGAGAGAGAGTTAGCAGATATGATGGAGAGAAGGAGGGTTGATATATTGTGCATGCAAGAGACTAAATGGAAGGGGAGTATGGCCAGGTGGATCGGAGGTGGATTCAAATTGTTCTATCATGGAGTGGATGGGAGGAGAAATGAGGTAGGGGTTATTCTGAAGGAACAGCTTGTCAAGAGTGTTTTGGAGGTGAAAAGACTGTCAGACAGAGTAATGATAATGAAGCTGGAAATTGGAGGTGTGATGATGAATGTTGTTAGTGCATATGCACCGCAAGTTGGGTGTGCGATGGAGGAGAAAAAAAGATTTTTGGAGTGAGTTGGATGAAGTGATGAACAGTGTACCCAAGGGATCACAAAGTAGGGATTGGAGCAGATTTCAATGGATGTGTTGGTGAAGGGAACAGAGGAGACGAGGAGGTGATGAGTAAGTATGGTGTCAAGGAGAGGAATGAAGAAGGTCAGAGGATAGTGGATTTTGCCAAAATGATGAACATGGCTGTGGTGGATACGTATTTTAAGAAGAGGGAGGAACATAAGGTTACGTACAAGGGTGGATGAAGATGCACACAGGTAGATTACATCCTATGCAGAAGACTCAATCTGAAGGAGATTGAAGACTGCAAAGTGGTGGCAGGGGAAGTGTAGTTATGCAGCATAGGATGGTGGTCTGTAGGAGGACGTTGGAGATCAAGAAGAGGAAGAGAGTGAGGGCAGAGCCAAGGATCAAATGGTGGAAGTTGAAAAAGAAAGACTGCAAGGTTGTGTTTAGGGAGAAGGTGAGACAGGCACTGGGTGGTAGTGAAGAATTACCAGACAGTTGGGAAACTACAGCAGATGTAGTAAGGGTGAAAGCAAGAAGGGTGCTTGGCGTGACATCTAGACAGAGTAAAAAGAAAAAGAAAACCTGGTGGTGGAATGGAGAAATACAGGAGAGTATACAGAGGAAGAGGATGGCAAAGAAGAAGTGGGATAGTCAGAAAGATGCAGAAAGTAGACAACAGTAAAAGGAGATAAGGTGCAAGGTGAAGAGAGAGGTGGCAAAGGCTAAAGAAAAGGTGTATGATGAGTTAAATGAGAGGATGGACAGTAAGGAGGGAGAAAAGGACCTGTACCGATTGGCTAGACAGAGGGACCAAGTTGGGAAAGATGTGCAGCAACTTAGGGTGATAAAGGATAAAGATGGAAATGTACTCACAAGCGATGAGAGTGTGTTGAGCAGATGGAAAGAGTACTTTGAGAGGCTGATGAATGAAGAGAACGAGAGAGAGAAGAGATTGGATGATGTAGAGATAGTGAATCAGGAAGTGCAATGGATTAGCAAAGAGGAAGTAAAGACAGCTATGAAGAGAATGAAAAATGGAAAGGCCGTTGGTCCAGATGACATACCTGTGGGAGCATGGAGGTGTTTGGGAGAGGTGGCAGTGTAGATTTTAACCAGATTGTTTAATGGAATCTAGGAAAGTGAGAGGATGCCTGAAGAATGGAGAAGAAGTGTACTGGTGCTGATGTGTGCCCTGTGTTGGTTTTCTCCAGGTAGTCTGGTTTCCTCTCAGAGACCACGGATGAGCATGTTACTTGGATTGTTGATGCTACATTGTCTCTTGATGTGTGTATAGCTGGTGCCCTTTCCAGGGATTGTTTCTTGTGCCCAAGACTTTCTGGGATAGACTCCAGTTTCTTTGCATTTCTATTCTGGATAAGCAGAGTTAAGGACTGATTTCAGGACACACTTGTAAATTAATGACTTATCTAAAGATTACATTCATGAGGTATGGATGGTGGCATAAGAAGTGTACTGGTACCAATTTTTAAGAATAAGGGGGATGTGCAGAGCTGTAGTAACTACAGGGGGATAAAATTGATGAGCCACGGCGTGAAGTTATGAGAAAGAGTAGTGCAAGCTAGGTTAAGAAGTAAGGTGATGATTAGTGAGCAGCAGTATGGTTTCATGCCAGGAAAGTGCACCACAGATACAATGTTTGCTCTGAGGATGTTGATGGAGAAGTTTAGAGAAGGCCAGAAGGAGTTGCATTGCATCTTTGTGGACCTGGAGAAAGCATATGACAGGGTGCCTTGAGAGGAGCTGTGGTATTGTATGAAGAAATCGGGAGTGGCAGTGAAGTACGTAAGAGTTGTACAGGATATGTACGAGGGAAGTGTGAGGTCTGCGGTAGGAGTGATGGATGCATTCAATGTGGAGGTGGGATTACATCAAGGATCGGCTCTGAGCCCTTTCTTATTTGCAGTGGTGATGGACAGGTTGACAGACGAGATTAGACAGGAGTCCCCGTGGACTATGATGTTTGCTGATGACATTGTGATCTGTAGCGATAGTAGGGAGCAGGTTGAGGAGACCCTGGAGAGGTGGAGATATGCTCTAGAGAGGAGAGGAATGAAGGTCAGTAGGAACAAGAGGTGTAATTCTGGGAGGAGTTGGGGCAGGACAGAAGGCGCGTGCACGTGCGTTACTTTTCACACTGATCGGGATTTATGTAGCGAAAGAACGAGGAAGTTTGCATACGTACAGATTCCTGCATCTGGATTTTTCTGTGCGTACGCACATTCCCGCTTTTGTGCTTACGCCATGTTATAGTGTGAGTTCTACGCACGGCGTTATACATGAGGCCCCTGGTGTTTTGAAAAAATGCGTCTCAGCTTTTCGCTTAGGCAGCAGTTGTCCTTCCTCTCTCCTGGATTGCTTAGAGCATTCTTTAGGTGCCTTCCCTTCTTTGACAAAAGTCCAGCTGGGATATCCACACTTACTCAGGTACTTTTTGATATGATGTTCTTCTGCTTCCCTGGCCACTGTGTCTGTGGGTATGGTGTTTGCTCTGTGTTGTAGAGTCCTGATGACACCTATTTTGTGCTCTAGTGGATGGTGAGAGTCAAACCCAACTCTCTGTGAATGGTACTCATGGCCATTGATCAATGGACAATTTGCATATCATTGATCTCACGGCCCATTGTTAGTCAATGGTGCTAGTTTCAGTCATCATGCAAAGGTACTGTTTATAAGGTTGGAGAAACCTGCAGTCAGCTGAGACTGAGGAAGTCACTTGGATGAGTGATGAAACGTATCTCCCTGGAAAAATAAAACTTTTGTCCAGATGAACAGCATCAACTTTCTAGAATTTATGTATATTGTGGAAGAAACAGAGAGAGAACGATAAAGGTTTGGGGGTTCCACCTTGTATATTCTTGCCAACATTCAAAAATAGAAAATGAGTAGTGACAAAGTACTGGGCCAAAAAAAAAATGACTGAATTTAGAGTGGAGTACTAGGGTTTTATAGGTGCAGGATAAGAAGGGGAAGGCTCTCAGAAATTAGGTCTGCAGGAGGGCGTGACGTAACAGCAGAAGAGAGTGGAGTCTTAGCTGGGCTTTCCTTCAGGTGGTCTGTGGAAGAGGGAGAAAAGGCATTAGTACCATTCATCAACCTCTGACTTTGCATCTTACTTCCAGTTAAGCCCTTAGACTGCCTCCCATGCATGAAAATTATTTTTCAGATAGTTCTTTTGACTGCTTTCCCTTTTTCTTTCTTCAATATATGAGGCCACCAAAATAGATCTGAATATAAAGTACTGTATAACATGTTCAACATGAGGATACCCAACAGTTACACAAAAATGTCTTCAGGAGGGAACTGTTATTCTAGCAGAAATTGGAGGAAATAACAAACTAAGGGGCATTGTTGGAGTTGTATTTCTCAATAAATGTGCGAATTGTTCTGGGATCACATTTTTGTAACAGTTCTGTAAGAAATTACAAATTTAAATTTTCTGAAGAACAGTGAACATTTGCCTGCCAAGGTGTTAAACTGTTTGTTAACTATAAATAAGATAACCTTTAAGAGCTGCATAATTTCATTTGCTTGGTGTGCAAAGGGTTACCACGCAGAAAAGTATAGTACAAAAAGAGGTTATGTATGAGTACACTCATCAATTTAAACTGTCCATTCAGGGTTTGGCATGTCGAATGAAACCTTAGAAAAACCGACACAAATATGTGGAGACTATAAATAAACAGTAGTATATCTATCTGAGTATTACTTAAAACTGCTTTTTTACTATTAGATGGCTTAGATTCCCGGTCCAACATCCACCTCCAGGCAGGATCTGACCAAGCCTTGCGAAGGTCTTACCTCATTGCATGGAAGAACACATTAGCTAACAATAAGATGGTAACTAATTCCAACATGCATTTCTTTTGGATGTGGAAGAAAAATGGACCAGCAGAAAAACATGGAGAGAATATACAAACTTCCCACGGACAGTGGCCTGGCCAGGAGATTAATCCAAGTTGTTAAAGCAATGGGGCAGCATAACTAACTGTTACCATATATTTACAGTGAAACAGAGGATGGATAGCTATATATAGTTATCCCATAATACCAGTTTCTCATTACACTGACAAAACACAAGCTCTGTTTTCTGTTGCATAATTTATTTTAACAAGATAGGAGTGACCTTCTTTAACCACATGCAAGGTTCACACTCTACATTTGTCATGTTCAGCTCAATAATGAGTTATATTTTTAAATACTTTATTGCTAGTGCCATAAATTCATTAAGTGAGTTACAAAACTCTTTACTGCCAGTATGAGATGTGCATGTTTGATGAGTCCTTCATAATCACTTAACTTATTTATTTTGACTAGATGCTTATGTTATGCAATTGAATGAATTTCTGCAACAATTCATTACCTAAATATGCCTTTGACTAAAAAGACCAGTTGACTGACCTTGAAACGTACCATTCCATTATTAAGAATAACAAGCCTGTTTCTTTCATAATAGCTCTTAATGCATAAGTAAAGTGAGTCGTAGTTCTAATGAAACTTAGTTGAGAAAATGGTTGAGCTGGATTGAAGAGCAATACAGGTACTGTAGTGTTGAGAAAATGTAATGAATTATTAAAACTTCGCAGTTTTTATGCTTTAAATAGTTATGAAGACATATGTGATTTTTGCTGTGTTTTCATAATGTACTTTCTTTCATTTACACACACACACACACATAAAAGTACTTTAGCTTGTTCTGAAAAAACCCCTTTGTTGGGATAACTGGCAGAGTGAGACAGGGTCAGGAGGATGCCTGGGCCCTTTGCTCTCATCATTTAAGACTTTGTAACGATCATTTGTTATGTCTATTATTTCCTCTGTTGTCAAGTTCAATCTTCTTTTTCGTGTTCTGGCACGGCTGATCAAAAGACTTTACTAAACCATCCAAAGTGTAGTGTATAAAAAGGGTAGAGACTTAATCAGTGTTCGCTTACAACCTGAAGTTACTGGGAAGCCCTAACTTGTGGGGAACAATTTCAAGCCCTGGTCCCCATCATGAATGGGCTTGATCTGCTTACCAACATCTCCCAGCACCGAGTAGGCACATATTGATCCATTCAGTGTAGTGCGCATGTAGCCTTAGACATCAAAATGCATCACAGAACTGTTATTTAAGAACATAAGGAATTTGATAAACGAGAGAAGACCATTCAGTTCATCAAGCCTGTTTGTTTAGCTAATAGCTAAGCTGTCCCAGTATCTCATCCACATTCTTCTTAAAGGTTGTCAAGGTTTTTGCTTCAACTACTGTCTCAGTAGTTTGTTCCAGAGTCCCACAACTCTTTGTGTAAAGAAGTGCTTCCTGACAGTTTAAAATGCACTTCTCCTTAATTTCCATTTATATCCTCGATTATGTGCTTCCCCCTTAAGCTGAAAGAATGTTGCTTTATCAATGCCATTAAGGATTTTAAACACCTGGATTAGGTCCCAATCTCACATATCACTGCTGCATGATAGGCCTCTCAGAAATGTTTCTATATTTCAACTGCTTGGTGTGAGTAGACAACAGATTAAAATAGGTTACACTTTTATGGAAACACAGAAGTGAGTTTGTGGGACATAACCAAGGATTTACAGTATAAACATACAGGTTACAGCTGTTGGCCTAAAGCTTGCCATAACTTCTGTTAACAGCAAGTGTTATGTCCTGGGAGTGATATTATTTAAATATAATGATAATTTTACATTATCTAAGATCAATAACACAGTTGACAGCAGAGGATGTAAGGAGGTTCTTGTTTATTGCATTACTCACTGAAGAGAATTACCTAGTTAACTAGCAGAAAAACATTTTAGTTCAACTACATAGAACTATATCACTGTGTAGGAAAATTTTGTAAATAATATTTCAGTTAGTGTAGAAAAAGTATAATATTAATGCTACTTATTGTGTCTTCATGGTTTAACATCTGAGTGCTGTCTTGTTGAAGTCATCAAACCATTTAGCTTTTGTAGCTTTTTTCCAGACTAAACTATTTGGGCACAGCTGAAGAGCCAGGAAGACAGTAGCAGACAAGAAAGTTATCCGCATTGCTGCTGTGGCAGAATATCTTTTTCTGATGATGATATAAATATGCTCCTTGTGTCTACAGCTGCTTATATGTTTCAGTTTAAAAGAACGTTTAAAGTTAATCTATGTGCAATTTGTGTCTAGTTTAGGTTTTTTGTTTAGGTCTTTTGTCCTCTATCTCGTATTTTATGGTGTGTGAGACAGTTTAGAGTAGAATTAGTCTTGAGATATACTAAACTATTTCTTTATTTGCTCCCAGCAAAATGCAAGTACATATTTTCACTTAATAAGAAAGGTTAATTACATCAATAAACTGCATAAATTAGGCACGAGACAACAACACAGTCTGAATGGAAAGCCTGTGCATGCCCAGTTCTCCAATAGGAAGCTGACCTCCTGGTGGTTTGTTAAACTAAGGATGGACACAGTAAGAGACATTCAACAGGTCTTTTTGTAAGAGGGGCAAAAAAAGGTGCAAAGATTATTGGGCCAATTGTCAAAAGAATAAATTAAACATATCCATAAATAATGAATAAAATGGAAAAAATGTAGGAAAGCAGTAAAAACACTGATTATTAAAAGGGCTTCTTTAAAATGAGTCTTTAACACTAGAATTACTGAAGCCCGTGAAAAAACTCATAATCCCGGACCCCCTTAAATCACTTCACGCCTCTCCATCAGCATCTTTTGTTTTGTAACTGTGTCGATCAGCACAAGCAGCAAGCCGACTGCTGTCCCATCCCCCGCCTTGATGGACACTAAGCAAACCCTCTAAAAGAGGGTCACATCCAGCACCATACTGTAGCTAAGGCAATAGTTAGTGAGTCACCAGGCAAACCATAATTCGCATCTCTAGTACCAAATCCACCCGGCATTATTAAACTTGATCTCCTTCCACTGCTCTAGCTGACTCTGCTTCTGTTCCAACTCTGGCACAACCATAGTCTTTTGCTATTCACAGTCACCTCTGCTCTGTGGCAGCAGAGTTTCTCGCTGCCTCGACTCACCACGCTGCACTTTTCAGAGGTATTCCCAGCAGCCGCCATAATTACCACCTCTTGATGGTCAATCCTTCCTCATGCCTTGCTCTGTTGTATTTCCAGTGTGGCTCTGCACATCCTACCTCACAAACTCCTCATCATATTCCCTGCGAGTTCACACTTCATCACTTCTACTTGCTCTCCTTCTCTTCTGATCGTTGTGCTTCCTCACCACAATCATACATATCTTTCTTGTTTTTCCCTTGTTCTCTTAAAAACTGACTTTGCCTCCCTGCCACTGCTCTTAAAAGTACACTTATCCTCATTGCCCCTACTGACACCCCATGCAGGCTGTTAATCACTGATCACACGCTCCTGTTCCATGGTGACTATTTATTTAAAATGGGTCCAGTAAGCACACAGAGCCTCCAGTGCAACACATGCCTTTTTAAATCAACTAAAAACAAAAGTAAACAAAAAAAAGTCATGTCGCTAATCCCATGATGCTCTTTGCCACAAAGCTAATACATGACAGGTTACATACATGTGCACACCCATGTCAGACAAATTTAAACCACAATACACAGAGGAAACCAATGCCCCAGACAGTAGTCTAACAAGGTTTCAAGCCCTGCAAAGGCTGCAAATGATGGACTCTAGCATATTACTTTTGCACACAAATACTATTTATAGGGCATAAAACAACCATAACCAAAGAGTTTTAGCACTCTGAAAATGACTCAGATAATAGCTGTGTGTAAACTCTGGCATTTCCATCACTGTCTGACTCTCATTGTCCTACATGCCTGAATTGTGGCATCAGGACAAGAAGGTGGTGTCGTCCTTCATTTAATAAAAACATTTTTACACCTCATACGATTTGTATTAAATGACAGTCCTCTCTCAGGGGCAGCAAATTACCTACATCCTTGCCCATTCTAAGTGCAGAATTATTTCAAACTTCATTTTGTGTCTATAAATTGGCACAAGTTTCAAGTCTAAGCCTAATATGATTTTTTTGGAGAGTGTGGTGCAGCAGACATGCAGTCAAGTAAGTCTGTGTTTTCGCAATCTCATTTTATGCTGAATATGTAATAAAACGGCTTCTACTTTTTCTTCTTTTATAGTCTGCACATGACTTTAAGCTTCATATAATTTTTCAGTATGAATTAGCGTGATGGCAATTGCTGGCTTCCAAAAAACAGGCTTCTGAAATTTTATTATTTCTCCTATGAAAGTGTTGTTGGATGACCTGTAATATGCTCTTTGTTTCTGCTGTCTTACTTTCCTCTTTGGTAATATTTCCTTATAACTGATAACCTTTGGTTGAAGTGGATGCCTCATACTAGGGAGGATTAAGTGTAGGCAGCAGATCGTTTGGAAAATGTCACCTAAGTGATATTCTAGGAGACTAAAGTAAAGGTTATGCTGCTTTAAAGTGAACCTTCATGGACAATTACTTGCAAGGAAGTGTCTTCTTTTTCAGTTACAATGCTCACTTGAAAGTAATGTATGGCTTCTCTTAGTATAATTAAAATCTCATACCTGTTCCTCAGTCTTAAGTCTTGAACTTTTGATTCAAATTGGACACCATTTCCATATATTATGTTCCTTGGCATTAGTTAAATGTTGTGTCAATGTGTATCATTAAAATGAAAAACAAGTAAAGATAATCTTCTATTTTTTCACTGTGGGAATAGTGGGACAATTTCAGCAGTGCAGCCCTCATCACTGGAATGTTGTGTCTCAAGTCTCATGATATGTCACATCTAGCATGAGGTTGGTGTAGCAAAGCTGTGATGCTGTAAAGTCTGTCCAATATTGAAATATCTTCAGTAATACACATTTAGCAGTGATGATAAAGTCTAAGTTACATGTAAAGAAATACGTAGCCATAACTTGCGAAAGCATCTATGGAAACTTGTGGCTTAGTGTGGGCTCTTTGAATACTCAGGGGAGGAACTCAAGAGAAGTGAAAACTTTACCATACGTGGCCTCAATTACACAATCTAAGAGGGAATTAAAAATGATTATCTTACAGTCTCTTTGTTTGCATTTGAGTGAAGTTGCAATTATGGTTAGGTCTAGGTTAGGTTTGGTCTGGATGAGATTGTAGTTATGATTCACATCAAAAAGTATTTCTCACTAACAGAGGTTCTTAAACTGTGCTGTCTGATTTTGGGTCACACCTGAGTTGGGATTCATAATTGTACTCAATGGGAAAAGGTTGTGTACAGTTTGCAGAGTGTCTACGATTATCCAAGGGGGAAAACCCCTTTTGGACTCTCAGCAGCAATTCTTCGGGATGACAGTTAGTGGCGATTTTGTATCTTGAAGCCACAAAAAAAGCAAAATGGGTTGCAAAAAAAAAAAACAAAATTAAGAACCACTGCCTAAGAAGTATAGAGATTGTCTACGTTTAATATATCCAGTGATTTCTAGTGATGACATAGCCTTTACTAACTTGGAGGCTCCATGTTTGGAGCTAGTCTCTCATAGGACCTATGTTCACACACTGGAGTTGGACAGCTTCAGGCATTAAATGGCACATTCAAAGCCATCAGGTGTTTAGAGTGAATGAATGAAGCAACTAGCAGATTTCCCTATAGTATATCCATCCATCCATCCATTATCCAACCCGCTATATCCTAACTACAGGGTCACGGGAGTCTGCTGGAGCCAAACCCAGCCAAGACAGGGTGTAAGGCCCTATAATATAGTATGCCGGAAAACCAACATTAAAAACTCTGTTATAACAACGATAATTTTAAGTTTCATCATTTTAGATCAAATTTAAAGTCAGGCTCCACATGACGCATTAACAAAAAATGCCTGCTGCGTAAAATCTATTTACATTTAAAATAAATTAATAGTTATTTTGTTTAGAAAATGAATGTATTTTTTTTTTCTTTAACTGAAAAATGTTCACTTTATACTGGCACAAAGGCATAATTTAGTCATTTTTAAAAGCTCTACAGTTCTGTCTTTTTTTTCAGCTGCTTTTTACATCATTTGTAACTTTACTAAGATGTGTCTGCTAAATTCCATCTTCTCTGCCTTTGAAGCTTTTACATGATGGTGTGAGCCTCTGTCTCTACTGGGCTGTTTTGGTACTTAAACTGGCTTGAAGTAGGGATCAAAGAAAACTATAATGATAAGAGATGCCATGCAAGCTAGCTGCAAGAACAAGAGTATGTTGTTATTTGCTGCTCATTGATATCCCGAACAAAGGGCAAAGCAAAGAGGGAAAGTAAAAAGAAAAAAAAAGTTTAAAATGTGACTCTTGACAACAGGGTAATAATTCTCCCATGCTCTTTTAAAATTCTTGATGGTCATATTCAGACTGACAGGTCCTTGGACAATTTAAAGAGGAACACCATGTTTCTTCAGCACTTGATATTCCAAATTTGCATGCAATCAAAGATGACATCTATTTGTGTGTTCTGCTCTATGTTTAAAGCATGCACCTGATTCTGCATGTTT
Source organism: Erpetoichthys calabaricus (assembly GCF_900747795.2). Taxonomy (NCBI): domain Eukaryota; kingdom Metazoa; phylum Chordata; class Cladistia; order Polypteriformes; family Polypteridae; genus Erpetoichthys; species Erpetoichthys calabaricus. Next base: position 52,695,480 of record NC_041402.2, on the reverse strand, counting down.
TTACCACATAAGAACATAAGGAATTTGACAAATGAGAGAAGACCACTCAGTCCATCAAGCTCATTTGTTTAGCTAATAGCTAAGCTGTCCCAACTTTAGCTAAGCTCTCCCACCATAGAGGCAAGTTGCTGATACAGACTGCAAAATTAAGAGCTAAATTAGCACAGCATCAACATCTTTATGCATCCTGGAATAGACAGCTAGTATTGTATAGTATGAAATCTTTTGCAATTTTCTTGTGGCTACTATGCGACTATACAGAAGAATAGGAAAGGAGGCAAATATACACATAAGGAGAAGAGTATGGTTTGTGGAAAAGTGTCTAAAAATGTAAGAAGACTTTTAATATTTATCATTCATTAATAACAGTTCACTTGGAAAGTGTTACAAGTAGAGCTCAGATGTCTTTGTGATTTAAAGTTTAGTTTCTTCATAAAGTACATTCAAATCAAACACTGGCCAAAGTGCTGCATGTTAAAAAAAATAAAGGTAAACACATTTGGATTTCTAATTAAAATCCAAAAAGAAAAGAAGTATTTTTTACAAATGTTTCAGACCCGACATGAGTAGATATAAGCTTTAGTCAATCCCTTGACACCAGTGAGAGTGTCTGATGACAGGACCTAAGTTGGGGAGATGGAATGTAAAAGTATAAAAAGCTGGCAAGACAGGAAACTTACTAATCCTTTTAGGCTTTTAAAAACAAGCAACAGAACATTAAAAATCATCCCTGTAAAAGACCAGAAGCCAGTGAAAGGAGTCTAATATAGGAAAAATATGGTCAAGCTTATGTATGTGCATTAAAGTCTGGCAGCAGTATTTTGGGACAAGATGTAGATGAGTAAGGGATTGCTGGATAACTCCAGTGTTTACAGTAGTCCAGTCTCAAAGAAATAAAGGCATAAATCACCTTTTCAAGATCAACCATCCATCCATCCATTATCCAACCCGCTATATCCTAACTACAGGGTCACAGGGGTCAGCTGGAGCCAATCCCAGCCAATACAGGGCACAAGGCAGGAAACAAACCCTGGGCAGGGCGCCAGCCCACCACAGGGCATGCACACACACACCAAACACACACTATGGACAATTTAGAATCGCCAATGCACCTAACCTGCATGTCTTTGGACTGTGGGAGGAAACCGGAGCACCCAGAGGAAACTCACACAGACACGGGGAGAACATGCAAACTCCACGCAGGGAGGAGCCAGGAAGCAAACCCGGGTCTCCTAACTGAGAGGCAGCAGAGCTACCCACTGCGCCACCGTACTGCCCCTTTTTAAGATCAGCATTAGACAAAAGAGGCTTAATTTTAGCTAACACTCATAGTTGGAAAAAACAGGCAACAACAGACTTTATATGTTTACCTTAATTTGAGGTTACTGTCAAATGTCATGCCTAAGTTCCAAGCACAAGATTTAATGTATGATGCTAGTCAATCAAAATTACAGTCAGAGTCACGATGCAAATCTGAATGCCCAACCATCACAATCTCTGCTTTCTTTACATGTGAATTTCCCCTTGGGATTAATAAAGTATCTACTGTATCTATCTATCTATTAAAAAGAAGAATATTTAATGACATCTAACATGTAAATTCTTCCAAACAGCTCAATAAGGACATAGAGGGAGAGACCTAATTTCAGTGGTAAATAAATGTGCATGTCATCAGCATAACAGAAGGAAAAGATACCTTATTTTTAACAGACAGACTCTAGGGGGTGCATGTACAGTAAAAATAACATGGGACCCAGAATGGACGAAAAGTGAATGGGGCACAGGAGGAGGAGCGATCCCCCAGGCATGCAGAGAGTCTCCTGCCTGTCAGATAGGACCTGTTTGAGACAGGTGATCAGGATGTCACCGTCAACCATGTTAAAAGCTGCAGTAACAGCATATGAAGTGCAGAATCTCCAGAATCAACTTTTAATAAGAGGTAATTAAACATCTTTAAAAGAGCAGGTTCCATGCTGGATTGGAATATTTCACCAAGTGCAATTTCTTTCTAAAAAGCTCTGGAGTTAGCAGAAGTACGGCCTTCTCCAAGATGGCAATGTACATATAGGCATAAAATTTGAAAAAGCTGTAGGGTCGAGATTTGACTTTTTAATCAAAAGCTTTACCACTACATGTTTAAAATAGCTGGAACAGACCCTGTGTCAAGACAGGCATTAGCAATACAGTACACTAAATACAAGTCTAATGATTTGATTCCTAGACCTCCCACCTCAACTGTAAAAGGTCATTTCACCAAAGAACACTGTCTGCAATTTCAGGAATTACCATTATTTTGTTGTTTACTCCTTCGTGGACATCAGGAAGGTACTGATCACTGTCATGTTTATTAGTACACAGGTGTCCCTTCAACTTCTGCATTATTTATTTAGTTAGTTATTTTCTACTGCCCTGTCTAAAATTTTATCTTCTTTCAGGTGCAAATTAACAATGATGAACAAATAGTTCAAAATAGTCCAAAGGTAAGGGAAGCTGCCAACGTAATTTTAACTGTAATATTTTTAACTATTAATACGAGAGGTATTCAGTTATGTACAGGAATGTTCATGTTCTGTTTTTATAGAGAGTGCAAGGTAGACATGACTCATTGGACAAAAACATATGTTTGAACTTGTTGTTAGTACTGCTATCTGATCTTTCCCCCCTTCCTGTCAGTTGTAGTCAACATGTTAGTGCAGGAGGTACACAGTAGTGTTGCGCAGCAAATTATTATAAAATTTTTGACAAATGAAGGAGTCATTCCATCACAGATTTATTCAAAACTTAAAAATCAGTTTGAGTGTCTCTCTCTCAGTCTAGAGTGTATGATTGGTGCAAGTCATTCAGAGAGGGACTATCATCTCTTCAGACCACTTAAGGAATTTTTAGAAGGGAAGAAATTCAAGTCGAATGAGGAGGTTATTGATGCTGTGCAAGAATTGGTCAACATGCAGTCAAAAGACTTCTACTTTAAATGGATCGCTGGAGCAAGTGTATTACAGTGGCAGGTGACTAATTGAAAAATAGTCTGTAAGTCGTTGCATTGTGTTCAAAATTAATAAAGCTCATAAATTCCTGTTTATAATTGAATGCACCTCTTATTTTTGTAACTCTGAAAGCCACTGCAGATGATTAAGATGTATTAAGTTTTGTATTCTTCCAGCTCAAATGGCCATACCATTCCTTTTTCAGGTCACTACTGGCTCTTTGTAGCAGCTCCTATGAATATGGATGCACTCATGAAGTCCTTTGCACCTTTTCACCCATTCATGTCTGCTAATTAATGGCATGTGGTGATACCAGCTCTGCATGGCAACCAAACTCAATTTGGACTCTATTCTTATGTAGCTCCTAGATGGTTGAACAAGCTGCCCACCTCCATCCAAACTGGCGACTCTCTGAATGTGTTCAAGAAGGGACTGGAAACTGTCTTGTTTTAATGAACATCTGTTTAAATCAGGGCTGCCCAATATGTCGATCGCAATCTACTGGTCGATCGCAAAGGTAGTGTGGATAGATCACATGGCATAAAAAAAAGTAGAGGATGGATGATAGGCTATTTGTCACTTGATTGACATACAGGGCAGCCAGTCTGACATCTGATCTTTTCTTGACACACGGATCATCACACCACACATGCGCGTTCAACTGCGCCAACTGCTTGAAAACTCTAGCAAGCTACCGAGTCGCCTAGTCAGCCTCCAATTTATTTCTACTAAACTTAAGAAAGGGTATAAAAATGAGTGGGGGTGCTGGACCAAGTAAGAAGCCAAAAACCTACCACTTTCATACAGAATGGGAGGAGGACTTTTTTTCACAATGTCATATTCGAAATGCGTTTGCCTCATCTGTCAGTCTACCATTGCTATTCCAAAGAAGGGAAATGTGGAGCGGCATTTTCGGACTGTTCATAAAAACTATGACATTAACTTCCCTCTGAAAAGCGAGCAGAGAAAGAGAAAGGTGAAGGATCTAAAATCCCAGTTGTCCGGACAGCAGTCATTTTTCTCCCAGCTGACCACAAAAGTGAAGGCAGCCACCGAAGCATCATTCCAGGTGAGTCACTTAATCGTTAAGCACAAGAAGTCCTTCCAAGATGGAGAGATGATAAAAGAGGCATTCGTTGAAGCAGCTGACTCGTTGTTGCGAGACTTTAAAAACAAACCAGAAATATTATCTTCAATCAAAGCTCTCCAGCTATCAAGAAATACAGTTACAAATGAAGCCATGGCCGAGGATTTGACCCAGCAACTTTGGAAGAATATTGCGGACTGCGAGTGTTTCTCACTGCAATTAGATGAGTCAACAGATGTGAGTGACACATCCCAGTTGTGCATTTTTATTCGGATGGTGTTTACCGATATGACTGCAAAAGAGGAGCTGTTAACCATACTGCCCATGAAAGAACACACGCGGGGAGAGGACATTTTTCAGTCTTTCAAAACCTTTATCGAGAAAACCCAACTCTCAGTGTGCAAATTGGTGTCCATCACCACGGACGGTGCGCCCACGATGGTTGGCTGTTCGAATAGATTTATTGCCAAGTGCAGGGAGGATGAGGCTTTCCCCGACTTCCTCAGTTACCACAGCATAATACACCAAAAAGCGTTATGCGCAAAAATGCTCAACATGAAAGAGATAATGGATGTGGCAGCAAAGATCGCCTGTTCTATTCGTGCCAGATCTCTTCAAAGACGGTTGTTCCGTGCACATCTGGAGGAGGCTGACTGTGACCACTCTGAGTTGTTGCTACACACTGACGTGAGATGGCTTAGTCGAGGGAAATTCCTGCAAAGATTTCGAGAGCTCTGTCTGGAGATTTAGGAGTTTTTCCTTGTAGCTAAACATGCAGAATACAACAAACTAAATGATGACCAGTGGCTGCTAGACTTGGCATTTTTAACTGATGTAACCAACATGTTGAATGACCTTAATGTAGAGCTCCAAGGAAAAGACAAAACTGTGATCAATATGATCAGCTCAGTTAATGCTTTCAAACGAAAAATGCTACATCTGTCCTCAAAGTTGCAGCGCCATGATTTGGCAAACTTCCAGAACATCGCATCAGAGCTGGAGATGCAAGGGAAGGCGTGTGCACAGCTTGACAGTGCACGCTACAAAGAGCAGATTGAGAAATGTCTGTCAGAATTTGACAAACGCTTTCAAGACTTTGCTTTACTTGAGCCAGTCGCTACATTCATGTGCTACCCTTTTCGGGAAGATGCTGAGGTTGATTCACTCGCATCAAAAATTGCAACACTGTTTCACCTGAACTCGTCTGAAGTGGAGGATGAGATTTTGACACAGCAAGCTGACATTCAGCTGAAGTCCAGGGCTCATGGACAGTTCTGGAACTTACTTACAGAGGAAAAGTACCACAACATGAGGAAATGTGCTACCTCCTTGACTGCATTATTCGGCTCCACTTATTTATGCGAGTCAGCCTTTTCCCAAATGAAGATTATTAAGTCCAAATACCGTTCAACCATGACTGATGATCATCTGGAAGTGTGCTTGAGGCTGGCTATCAGCAGCTACTGTCCGGACTATGCATTCCTGGCTGATTCCATTCAGTGCAAGTCATCAGAGTAAGGTAAGGACAAAAAATGTATTGTGCAATATTGGTTCATTCAGTTATATTTACATATATTGTAGATTAAATTCAAATTCAATTCAAAATTACTTTATTTATTCCAAAGGGAAATTAATAATAATAATAATAATAAAGAATACTCAATATATTTATAAATAAATATATGTTTTGCATTTTTATAGTAGGTAGATCATTTTGACTTGGCCATTTATAAATAGCTCACAAGTTGAAAAAGTGTGGGCACCCCTGGTCTAAATGGTAATGGCTTTGATAGGTTCTTGTAACTACTGAAAGAATAACTAGTCTTATAGTGTTCTGTTTGTTTAAAGCTCTTGATCTGTGATGATCAATTTTGTAACCTTGTCCTGTAACGCTTGTTCCCAAACAGTCTCAGAAACTGATGTTTACTCGATTATGTTGACCTCTTTTGCAAGTTGATTTGCATAAAGGCATCTGGTAAGCAAATATAAATGTAACATTTTTTTGCTAGAGTGTCACAATAGCGGGGTGGAGTTGCCATTGGGAAAATTAATTATTTTACTTATTACTTAATCTAGCAGTTTAATTAATTAATTTATTCAAATCTACACTTCAGGTACGCCATTTCATCTTGGTTTGCTGGAAGAATCTAATCCTATCTTCCGTAACATAATTTTCCCATTATGCCTTAGTTTGCTTAAAATTAGAAAAATTCAAATTACTCTTTGCAAGAAACAGTGTAGGCTTTCTCTGCAACCTAGCAGACATTTATTGACCTTATCCTCAAATATCTGAGCATTCTAAAGCATTTTGTATGCTTTCACGTCTGTAAATGACGTCAACTTAAATCATTCTTTCTCTCTGCCAGTGCTATGTTTGCATGCTGTTGAATAAGCTCTATACTGTGATTTTTCTCTGCATAACTTTGCATATTTTAACAAACTCAATTGCGCATTTCTTTGGCTTTTGTCAGGCTCCGATCACATTAAACAACCAAGTTGCCATCATAGTAGAAAATGTAAGGCTGCACAATTTTTCTCAGAACAAAGACAACCAACCTGATATTACCCATAAGTGAAAAAATTGTACATGACTTTAAACATTTTACTAGACATTTAATATAAACTATATTTAGAAGTCCCACAATATAATTTCAGTGTTTTGCCCCAATTTCACTCTTTCTTCATCTGTTATCACTCCCTAGATGAAAATGTGTGCTCTAAACTCTACTCTCTACCGCACATGTCATTTGCTTCCTTATGATAACCACATTCCCAGCTCTGGCTCTCACTTTAAAAGGTTTAATGCATAAAGGCAAAGCTGATCACACCTCTGTCCTTTATATGTCAGTGTTGCTAAGTGCAATAAATTCTACTTTGAGGCTCTAAAATGTTATTGTGGATTTCAGTATTTTATCAAGTCTTTAAAACTGCATTAGCAAGCTAAAGGTGAATCTATATTCAAAACCTTTGCTTTTGCTCATTTTTGGTCTTTAAGTTATAATTGAATAGATATTCATTTTTTGATTTATTTCTTATCCAGTATTATTTGTTGAATTGTTCCCTGCAGGACTGCTTAAAAAGTCAACTAAAGAAAGATAACAGGGAAATGTCATTCCTGATTGCCAGAAAATAAAACAATAATAAAAAAAGGTTTTAGAAATCTGTATTTCCATGCACTCTCCCATCCAAGTGCTAACATAACCCTAATTAATTTCCAAGATCAAAGAAGATTTGGTGTATTCAGGTTGGTACAACAAGCAGCAAGAGATGTTTTTTCACTCCTGATTGAAACCATACAATTGTGTTGATAGACAGATAAATAAACCAAAAATATTATAGCTTAATACAGGCAAATCAAAAAATATTTAAAGTCTTATTGCAATGCAAGGTATTTTACTCTAATAATAAAAAAATCAGTTCATTTTCTCAAACTGCTTCTCCAGTGCATGCTCACAGAGTCATGAAGCCTGTTCCAGCAACAGCTAAAACATAGCAGAGATAACTTATGTAGGGTTAGCAGCCTATCATGGGGGATATTCAAATTAAAATGTATAACTAATATATTACTTACACAATACTTGTGACGACAACAGAATTACATACATCTTTTCAAATTATTTAATACTAATTTTGTTTCCGTGAAGTTGTGTGGGTATTATTTCAAAATGTCACTGTAAATTTTACTTTACACTCCTCTGAAAGCAACACACTGTTGCACGTGAGAGAAGTAGTTTGACTAGAGATGTATGACTATAAAATACAGTCTCACAGAGAACTTCTGCTGTTTGAAATACTTGGGGTAATTTAATGAGATGAATGGAATCAACTGTATAAATATGGATTCTCCTTTCCAATCACGATATCATTCCATTAAGACTGTGGCCACTTGTTCTGAACCTGAGCCACCCTGGTCTGTCTGTCAATTATTTTAAACCTGTCAGATATTAAATTAGCCTCTGATATTATTTCTAAAGTCGGCCGGGAAAAATTGTGTTTAGACTAAATTCAATCTGTAATCCCAGGTCCTTATAAAATATGGCTGTGGTATTATGATAAATAGAGAGCAGGGTATAGATTCAAATATGACAGAATAACAGTGCCATGAAGGTTGCGATGGTGGTGTAATGGTGAGTGACCCTAAATTTCAATAAACAATTCTGGAGACAAAATTGACCCCATCTGGGGTGACTAGAGGCCTTGATAAAAACAGTACAAGAAATGCATGATTGAAGAAAAAGTTAAATGTCCCGGAATCAAATGCAAATTCCCTGCTTGAAAGGCATACACGTTAACCTTTAGACTGCCATCTCAAACTGTGTGCTGCTGGTTCCTTGTTGATAGATCACACTCTAGTATTTCATGGCACTATTTTGGAAATCAAGCTGCTCAAACACCAACAAAGCCGAACTTATTTATCAGAAAACCTGGCATATGGTTAGAAGTATCTGTGTGCCAAATTTTAAATCTGTGGCTTGAAAAACAAAACTGTAAATACAGAACAAAGAAATTTCACTTTACAGAGATATGTATCACAGATTAAAGAAACAAAAATCATCTTTACATCATCATCATTTACAATCATCTCTTTACAAGATTCATTTTGAAGCTACATCTGTCGCAGGCGGCCGGGTCCCATGCCCGGCCGGGACGCTCCGTCTACACATGTTCTGGGGGAGCAATCATGGACTACTCAATACCTCCCCTGGGATGCTTGGTGGCAGCCTCCCTGGCTGAGGATGGTGCCTCAGTTTCCCGCAGGGCTCCATGGGAGATGGATTTCTCCACAGCCCTGTTGGGATCTGGGGTGGCCGCCAGGGGATGCTGCATAGGTCCCTGAGCCAGCCTGGACAACTCTACAGCCCTGCCCGGAAGTGCAATCAGAAGCAGATGATCAAGCACCTGGAGCACTTCCAGGTGGGCTATAAAAAGGGCCGGCAACCACCACTCAGGGCCAGAATCGGGAGGAAGAGGACGAGGTTGCCAGGGAGGAGTGGTGGTGGCAAACGGGAGTGTATTTGTGGTTTTGATAAGGTTTTTTAGGACTGTGTTGTGGCTGGAGGGATTACGGGGAAGACGTGCCTTCCAGCTAAAGAAAAATAAAAGTCTTGTGTCATTTTACACGTGCCTCTGTGTAAGCCTGTGCCGGGTTGGGCGCTATATAGCACTAATTTCACACATGCAAATCAGAGTTTCATACTTTAACATGTCACCATTTAATTAAGACCACATTTTATAAGCCTTATAGCACAAGTCACAATCACAGAATTCAGCTGACTGTGTGAATTTTGCATATTCTATCATTTTATGTGTGGATTTTTCCTGCCTACTTCTAAAAGCACAATATTAATTGGTACACAGAAATTAACCTGGAATGAATGGGAATTCAAATTTATAGAAAATAACAAGAAAAACCCCAGGAAAAAGCAAGCCATCCATTCATCTTCCAGGTTCATAGGATACTGAAGCCCATATCAGATGCACTGAAGAAAATTTGAGATAATTACCATATATACTTGCGGATAAGTTCTCCTGTGGATAAGTCGGGACTTTTATCGTATAATTTCTGGTATTTTATAATGTCGAATGCGGAAAACTCATGCAATTGGTCCAAGAGATTATGATATGCTAATGCCCACCTGAGAGAGTAACCACGGAGCACACTGCCTTTTTTTTCTATGTGGGTGTGGCAATGCGCTATATCAGAGCATGCTCCTAGCCTCACTCTCTCTATTGTGCCTATGTGACCACATGGTAATACCTGAACTATTCCGAAGCAACATTTGAACTGATTTGTGTTTTATGTATCTCACACCCTCATACACCTTTATCGTAAGAGCATCCCTTATCTACGATGGAGCGTTCCATCAGAAGAAAATATGAAGCTGGTTTTAAATTAAACGTCGTTGAAGTAGCGAAAGAAATTGGTAACTGCGCTGCCGCAACAAAATTCGATGCATCTGAGAAACTGATGCAAGATTGGAGGAGGCAAGAAGATGTAAAAAAAAAAAAATGTAAGTGTCGCATGTTTGAATGGGCATATTATTCGGGGTCTGATTTTATGATCGATTTTTCAGGTTTCAAGACCCGACTGATATGTGAGTATACTATACGGTAGTTGTTGGTACTTCAGCATCACAGGTTCAGAGACCTGTTTTTGACCATCATTATCTATGTGGGGTTCATACATTCCCACTATTTCTTTTGCAATGTTCCATTTTGATGCCAGAGCTGGCAGCTGCCTTTATACTTTGTGAAATATCATATGTCTGATGCTACATTATACATAATGTGTGATTTTTTTTAACTTTCTAAACATCCATCCATCCATTTTCTTAAAATGCTTATCTGGAGCTGGGTCATGAAGCAGCTGAAACCTTTGCCAGCAGTCATTAATTATATGTGCTATATATCTACACTAATCCCTACTTATCCATGACGGATGTGTTCCATGCCCCTCACTCCAACTGGTAGATAAGTGAAATGCACTGTTAACACCAAACGCTATATACTGTATTTATCACACACTAGGGACATAACTCAACCAGTTTTAGGAGGACAAGCAACACCACCACAAATTTCATCTTTCTTTTTTTTTATCATTTTAAGAATTGATGATTCATTCATGTTGTTCATTCTCGCCACTTTAACATCCCACTTCAATAATAAATGAAGAATTTTGATTTTTTCACTTAAAAGAAGAATTCCACACACTCTCTTATGCTTAGAAGAATTGTGAGCATCACTACTTTTGTGGTTTGGGGCAATACTACACAAAATAAAAGTTATATTTATAGTATATATACAGTAAATGTGTGTGGATAAAAATTATACTGCTGATGCTATCATGTGACTAACACTGACAAGGGAGCTGGCTGGGTGGCTGGACAATGGGATCGTTCATACTGGATACAATTCGACACTGTTTAGCCAAGTGGGCATGTGGTTGCTACAATTTTATAAAATTTAAATTTTTGGAATTTTTTCTCTATTTAGTATATTCAAAGCAAGGGTAACTGAAACCACAGTTGGAGGGGTCTGGGATATATAACCTTTAAAGGAAGTTCTTGGTCACTTTGGAGAAGCGAGTTTCTTGAATTTTCATTTAATTGGATTATTCTTTTGATTTAAAATTAACTGATGGTCTCCCATAAGACCATATCTAATATTAAACAGTGAAGTCTGAAGAACTGTTAAATTTTAAAGGGTATTTAAGTACAGAAAGGGTGTATTTTTTCACTGATAATGAAATGTTTGTTAAACAAATTAACTGATGCAATGACAAGACCAGAATGTGAACAGAAAAGACAAGGAGACTATGATTTCTGTGGATCCGACTGTAAATGTATTTATTAAACTGTATTGTGTGTTTTGTGATGAACTGTAATGTGACTTGATTAATATTTTTTCCTAGAAACTGTTACTTTTATTTTATTCTGCACATGATTTGATTTACACAGCTGTCAGTATGAGTTGTTCACACAATACCACATAAATGATTTTTTAGTTGTAAAAGCATGTTAGCCAGACTGATTTTCGGAAGACTAATATTCTCTGTGACATTAAAATCAACTCAAACTGTTATACAGTAATAAACCCATACGATATTTTATAATCAGCTTATCTTAACCTTGAAAGCAGACATGTAGTAATAAATTAATCCTATTTTCATGAACCTAATGACCTGGGTCATTGTTACTTTTTGCTTTGACTGTAACTTTTATTTTTTGTAAAAACAAAGGTCTATAGATGCTAATTGTTATGTAGCATTGCAAACAGAGTTAGTAAGACCAGTGAAATAATGAATATATGTTCTTCTATGATTTTGGCTGTTTTATATTTGTAATATTCATTACAATAGAATTAATTTATATTTTATATATTAAACAAGGAAGACACTGTTATAACAAACCACAATAATTTAGCTTGTCTAAATCCTATACAAATACTGAGAAATGAGAAAAAAAAATAATCCCTTTAAGATCAGTATTCAAGGAAAATTATTTTTCATGGACATTTCTGTGATAAATTAGAGAAAAAATAAATAGATCACCTATTAACTTAAAAGCAGAATCCATTATGGAATGACCTTTCTGTCCTTTTCTATTACTCCTTCCTACTTAACCTTTCTATAGGGTATGCATTAATTGATTTCAAAATCTGCGAAGAAGACTATAATACCCACTTTGGCGAGAATGGCATTCAACTCTCCATTGAGCTTATTGCTCACAGGTATAAATCAAAGCATTTTTCTGCATTTAAGTAAAAGGCTTATGTGTACTGCTAGTAGAGCTGTGTGGGCAGCACTGTGGGATATAGGCATGCAATTTCTGCAAATGGTTTCAGCCAGCTTTTGTCCTTTTCCCACCATGTGGGCAAATAAAAACCTAGCTTTGGGAAAAAGACATTTGCTTATGCCATTAGCATCTCTGCCTTCTATTTCTCACTAGACTATATCTTGTAAAGCTCTTTACTAGTATGGCTCAACGGGCCTCATAGAACAAGCACTGATCGACTCCTCAAGTGGGCTGGCTTTGCTTCTTCGTATGCCAAGAATTAGATCAAAATGAAGTTCAAAAACATGTCTAGGAATATAACTGACATGGTAGTGCAAGGTGCCAACACAAAATCTATAACTACAGTATTTCTTTAGCTATAACTGAACAGTGTCATATTTTTGAGTCTTAACTAATCAAAAAACAAACAAAAATAAATTAAATAGGTCATTGCAAATATTAAAGTTAGGGAAGCTTAATTGGCTACAAACAATAATACAAATCAATATTTATCAGAAATTCATTCATTGTCTAAACCCTCTTTACTTATTATTGGGTCAAAAGGAGGCAGAGACTATTCTAGCAGCATCATGCAATCATCCTGATGAGGACTTCTTTAGCTTACAGAAGAAGAACTGCAAAAATTCCACAAAGACACAGTAAAGCACAACAGGAATCACACCAAAGTTCTTATAGTTGTGAGGCCAAAGAATTTCAAGTTAGGCTTCATGTTAAGACAAAAAATGCTTAATGTCTGATATTTTTATACATTAATAATTATGTTGGTTTAAACCCTGTTCTGGATGCTGCAGGGATAAACTGGCTCCCAGCAGCTCTTTAGCGGTCTCAGAATAAGGGTGGCTTAAAGTACTAGTGATTCCAACCAACCATTCCATTTTAACCACTTGCTCAATCATAAGTTCATTTGGGAAACTGAGTCCAACCCATCAATAATGAATGTGTGACAGACATTAACACTGACAGAAAACCAGTCTGTCACACAACACCTTCTGATATGCACCAACACCGGAAAATTTGTTGTTACCACTCAAAGTGGCAAGATACGGGTGGGATCAGCTTCACTAGGGAAAGCTTGCATGAAGAAAAGAGACCATTAATTGCCAGCATTGTCGTCTTTAGCTGTTGTATATCTGTAATATTCATTACAATAGAAATCATTTCTATTTTTAAATATAAATAGGGAAGACTACTATTATAACAAAGCACAATAATTGTTTGTTTACATCCTATACCTGTATTGTAATGTACATTGTACAATACAATGTACAGTGTAGTAATTTAAATTAGAAGGTAATGACCACATCTGAAACACCAGTGGTTGTCTGCCTGGAGTACCTTCCAAATATGTTATACTTCATGTTTACATTATAACATACATTATTATTGCAAATCATACAGTTGAAATATTTTATCACTTTGCAGTAGCATCTTGGCTGCTGCCCCTGTCTGTCATAGCCCACTTAACTCACTGTACTATATATCACATTTCTATTCATCTCTCCACTGTTTAAACTTACTTAATGCAATGATTTTGTCAGGGGATGACTACACTTATCCCAACAGCTTTTTGGGGGTAGGAATCAACCCTGAGTTTGGCAGTATATCACAAGGCACATTTCATCATACTGCACCAATATACCTAACATACATATACATGTCTTTGGATCATGAGAAGAATACCCAAGTACTTGTCCAAAAAAAACCCATAAAGACATGGAGGCCATGCACTCTACACAGTAAGAGACTTAGGGCCCCTAGAGTTTTGGGGCAGCAGTAGCAAATAGTGCACTACCTAAAATGTGTCACATTATTTGAAAAAAATATATACAGTAATTCAACTGAACTACTTTTGCACATATTCACATAAGGAGCATCTATAAGGCTCTGATATGTTAAGACCGCCAACCCAAATGCCAGATGATGTTTTGACTGTCTTCTTCTCGCTCTCCCTCAGACCAGACAATGAACTTCTAGATGAACACTGATGTCACTTCCTGTTTGACTGTGGATGTCCTGCCTCTTCCACTTCCAAAGTTATTTAACAAACAATAGTAGCAGAAGTCATCCTTCAATTTGAAACTTGTTTTCAAAGAGAGTAGAGCTCCTTGGAGGAAAACACAACACACAGGTAATGATAGGCTTCAGATAGCATGAGACATCCATGATTCCATTTGGGACTGTGTCTTTTCTTTATTTTCTTATACTGAACAGGGTACTTGGATGGTCTGCCAACCCTTCAAGATGTCTCTTTCCATTTCTTAGTTAACACCACATAAAATCAAACAATAGTATATGGTAAATATTTAAAAGAAGCAAAAAATCAGCAGATCTGCTGATTATTAATGGTTTAGCTTATAATAATCAGTGGCATTAATAGATACAAAATATTTGCTCCAGTGGTGTGATTTTTGTATATGCTAGAAATAAAGAAATTAAATACTTAATTCTAAATTGACTTCATTAAATACATATTGCTTCCTTTTTATTTTAAATACAGGATTTACAGGCTGTTGGTTTCTCTGGCATTTAATTTCTTTCCCAGTGCAGCTTATTTCACTTTTGATTCATGCCCTCTAATTAAAGTGTTTGCACACTGGTGTTTGACTACACTATTTCCAGGCCAAGCTAACATCCATCAAACCCTGCAAATCAAACCAAGACAACCTGTATTATATTTAAAAGACTGATGTGTTGATGTAAATTGTTGATACTTTTAGAGTTACTTCAAGAAGCACAATTGAAGTTAAAAGCATGATTGTTGTATCATTGGCGCTGATAGAATTTAGTGATCTAACAACACCTTCCTGCAAATACAGCAGTTTCTACTGACATATATTAACAGCAGAGAAGACGAAAAAGTGTTTCTGTGATATGTCTTACCTTGGAAGCACTCTGACTATAGATTAAGAAATATCGACATTCATAATTCCTACTGTATATTCACATTGAGAAGGGCCTGATTCACAAAAGAAAGTGTGCTGTATAAAAAAAAATAAGGATTTTTTCATTAATGGTAATTTGATATTTTAAAAAGTACACTATGCAAAAATGCATATCTGGTACAACTCTAAATCATACCAGTGTTGTCATTCCGCACAGCATTAATAAAAACATGAAAATAGATTTATAAAATACCCTACAACCTTGATTATTTGAAAAAGACCCAGACCTCCGTTTTCTCATTATAATAAATCAATTTTTGACTTATTTGTCCCACGTCTCCATTGGAAATTTACATTATCCAATCAGGGCTGAATAACTCCCTAAGGGGAGATCAACTGCCACATAAAAATTCTATGAGAAATTCATATAATAAATCAGGGAAACTAGGACTGTACACATGCAGATTTTAAATCAATCTCCATTCTATTAAAAACCTCTAAATCCTGTTTTAGACAGAAAAGAAGGGCAGCTTGGGACTTACAATATCCCTAGAAACCATCTTGGCTCACATACTAATTTTTCACCATGGAAAATCTTTGCACATATAAATTTTTTCACAATTTGTGAGTTTATTTTCTACACTGTGCTTTATATGAAACTCTTTTATTCTTACAACAGACCAGAGTGGCATAGCTTGTGAATAGTCTGTGCAGTTGATTAAAGGGTTGAGTTAACAGGTGGTACAGATTAAAATCATTTTCCAATTTTAGCAACAGAAATAATGTAATCAGACTAAAGCTTTACAGATGAGTATTTTTTTGTAGTTATGTATGTCTGCCAATGATTACCTTAAAGTAACTCAAGTAAGCATAAATAAAAGAGCACATCATTGCATTGTTCTGATTGTTTCTTTTTCGTTTTGAGACTATTTATTACATTTTAATCTTGATATATAGTTATAATCATTTTCATCAGGCTCAAGAAAACATTTTTAAATTGCTTAGAACAGTGGAAATGAAAAATGTAATTTCCTAACAATTCTTATATAGATTTAGAATATTTTCACATAGACACCGAATACTTTCTGCTAAATCTTATGATAGATAAAATGCTTAACTAGTGATACATTTCATTATTTTTTCCAGTAAAAATTGAAGTTAGCGTAAAAAAATATTTGGGGTATGTATCTTAAGTTTCTCTCCATTCTTTAGTAATCTATTTAGTTAGCCAATAAAAGGTGTCATTTCACCCTACTTTCTCCTGTCTCCATTCAGCTGTAACTAACCAGAAAATGCAAAGTAAATACGTAGAAATCTGTGTTTGCCCTGAGAAATACTCATTGTTCTTTCCATTATTTTTAATATCATTATTCAATTGTTAATGGTAACTAACATGTAATTTCAAAGTCAAGCATTTTTTCAGCAAGATTACAGTCAGGAAATGGATGTACTGCCCTGATGTGTTATGATAAGAGCCTTTCACTACTAATAGCATGCCTGAGTGTCCATTTATAAGATTACTGAAAAATGTTGATGACATCATTTCTTCAGTTTTGTTTTTGTTTGTTCTTTTCTTTTCTTATATAAGCTTATAACAGTTAACTATGGCTACAGTTAAATCTATAGTTTGATCAAGGTACTTGTTAATTTACAAACAAGAGTTGAAAAGGAACAGGTTAGCTTTTACATTACAAAAAATCTACATGTGTGGGTTTTTATCTTCCCTAGAAATTTTATTTGGATGTAATCTGTTTAAGCAGCAGAATTTATTTGTATCCATTTGGAAGAAGAATGGTTATTCATAATTCTGAACCTGGTGTTAGACACAAAGAATCAAATCCAAATTTCCATTTGTATAATGCCTCAAAAAGTTTTAGCAAAACCCATTGTTTAAAATTAGATGGCTTGGAGAATGCAACTATTAACTTACAAATAATGTATTTAGTTTCTGCAGTACTGTATAACTGGGCCTGAGAAACATGTTCTCGCTGCAGTATACACTAAGTCATAGTGGAATGGATTGTATTGTCTTATGATTTTCTTGGCAGCTTTTAGCATACTGTTAGCGTAATTAGGTGTTCACAATCTAGCTCCTGGCAACCTATCGTGCCCGTTTCTAATTATTTGACTAAATTAATTAATTGGCTGTATTTTTGTGTTTGGATGGATTGTCCTGCAGGCAAGTTTGTCATCTGACACAAAATATCAGCAAAGAGTTTTTTTTTTTTTTGGAAAGCTATCTTATTGAATTTGGGTAGAGTTGCAAGAGAACATGGAAAGGACACAATCCATTAACACACTGGCTGCTTAAATATGATAGAATTGTTATTTTAATAAATCATCATGGCAGAGTGGTGCCTCTGAGGTTTCCGGTTCGAATCCCATAAATGCCAAAAGGGACTCTGCTCTGTTAGGCCCTTGAGCAAGGCCCTTAACCTGCAATTGCTCCGTCCTGGGTATGACGTTAATCTGCACCCATCCCTGCATGTAGGCCCTCCAACTTGTAGGGAAAAACTTGGGGGTTGGTGGCAGAATTGGCACTCCAGCCACTATAAAAAGAAACCTCTCACTGTTCCACTCCATCTGAACTAGTGTGGTGCTGAGGTGTCACCCGTTGCTTTGCTGCACGTGGGTTCTAATCTGGGATCCTGAGTTGGTTTGTCGTGTGGTGTGTGCGGCAATGCGCTGTATCAATGCGTGCTCCTAACCAACATGGCATTAACAATGCTTAACAGGTATGGGGAATTTTATATTATGAACATTTTCTGCAAATGTTTCTTTTCATATAAAGTAGGATAAAAAATATGACTTCTTATATTTTTCTTAGACAGTGTCTCTTAAACTATGGGTTGTAACCCATTTAAGGTCATGTGATATCTGAACTTGGGTCGCACTACAGTAAGTCTTGAATTGTAATAGTACTGAATGAAAGTCACAAAGGGTTTGTGGAAAGCCTTGCGATGAGTCATCACCTGCAAAAGGAAAAAAATCCTCCTGGATGACGAAGTTGGCGAGTCTCCAAGAGGGGCAAACTTCATCCTATTCCCCCTCACCTTTACATCAACAACTATGGGTGACAGTTCAACAGCAGGGATGGATCCTTTGGGTGAGACACCACTGTGATTGCAAAAGACAAACTTGGGATGCTTGAAAAATGGTTTAAGAACAATTGTTCTTAGAAGATAATATATTTATGTTTTTGTGAATAATTAAAATTGTTTAAAAGTCTTGATCAGCAAGTTCCTGTTACACTATTGTAATGAATATCTCTATGTTAAATGCTTTATCAATAGCAAATGGTTGGACTACAATAATCCAACATTATTGCAAAGTTTTTAACAGGGGATTGTGGCATCACCACGTTGTGCATGGCAGCTCATCAGCGCTCTTAATTCATATGTACTCCATCCCGCTCAGAGTTTATTTTAAGTAATGTATCAAATCTCCCCAATATAGATATACAGTTTGCTGATTGATCTGTCTGTAATGAACTTCTTTTATCTAAAATCACCATGCTTAACTTATGAGTGGTAAAGCACTAGAGCTATCTTATTGATTGCAAACTGCAATATTTATATGTCACTAGAAAAAACACTTAAGGAGATGGCATCACTAAATGAGAGGACTACGACTCCGTCTGTGCATTTACTCTGCCGTGGCTGCAAAGGTCCAGCTGGGACTGATAGATTTGTACTGAAGAGCAAACAAATAGCCATTGAATTGTGAATTTCCTTCCAGTCTTTGGCTGTAAAACAGATAAACAAAATGTACTCTTAGCCTATTCATCATCCCTTATCACTGTGTTTAATTGTAACATAGTTATATTCCTAAATGTAATTGAACACAATTTTTTTCCTTCTTGCTTCATAATCTAATTCAGAACTTTACCATTCAAATATGTATCTATTATTTGGCGTTTTATGCTTCATATAAGTTTGTATCCTGTGTTATTAATGTCATCTTTGCTTTTATTTCTATTGTATTTCCTTATATATTTGTGATGCAATTTGAGCATGGAAAAGGTGCTATGTAGGGATGGGAATTGATAAGATTTTCACGATTCCGATTCCATTTTCAATTCTGTTTAACAATTCGATTCTTTATCGATTCTCCTATTGATTCTTATTTTTAAAAAAGGAGAACACACGGGTCGATTAGCTTAGAACTTTGTTTTATATCTTATCTTTGAACAAGATAGAAATTTAGGAGTAGCATGACCTTACAAACCGAACAGTGAGATCTTAAGAGATCCACAGCCTACGGCTCCTCGATGGGGTGCCACGGGGTCCCCAGAAAAAAATTTGTAAATGTAAAATAATAATAAAATAAATATTCTTCTGTAGCAATAACAAAGCATAACATAAATTATTCTGTGGCAATTACACAAGAATGTCCAGTAACATTTACACTCTCCTTTTTAAAAGTATATATGAGCTGAGCACTCAAAAATAAAACTACATCAGCCAGCAACAAATACAATCAACTCAAGTCCAATGGAACTGTGCACTGTGCAATTCTGCAACCATCAACTATTTTGACAGCTACATCCATGTTGGCCGCATTATCAACAGTGGCTGCCACAACCTTGTCTTTGATACCATACTCCTCCAAGATCTCATCAATCTCCTCTGCTACAGCTGTCCCTGTCTGTGCCTGGTACACTGGTTTGGTTTTGAGGACTTTTTCTTGAGCCTGGCCATTCCTGACATAATGCAGCGTTACTGTGAGGTAATGATCTTGACTAAAACTTGTCCATCCATCTGCAGTGATGGCTGCCTTCAACACATGTTTCAGCTCAGAAATCAGATTTTCCTTTTCGACCACATACCAAACAGGGATCAAGTGGTTGGTTAAACTGTCTCTGTTTGGGGCTTTGTACTTAGGGTTCAGAGTCTTTGTCATTTCTCTAAAAGATATATAAATGGAAACGGATGAAACATCTGGTAAGAGGAGAACATGCAACTTTGACATTCCCTGACTTAGCCTACAATTAAACACATTCACTTACCGAAAATCGGGGGCATCTGCTGTGGCAAATGGGTGCAAGCCTTTTACCACAAACTTAGTCACTGCTCGGTGACATTCGTCTATCCTGGCCTGTGTCATTTTACTTTTCCCCGCCTCTGTGAAAGGAGAAGCTACCGGTAGACTGCAGCGAGAACTGCCAGCATCTGAGACAGCCAGACTCTGTCTGTCTCTCTCGTCATGGTCATCTAAATGCAATGCACAGTAATAGCAGGTTTTGCAATAAGGCAAATCGCGCTAGCATAATATGCAATGTTAGTTGATTAGTTACCTGCCGTATTAACGGGAGAGGACGTGCAAACGTTACCGCTGCTGCTGGGTTGAGATTCACTAGTCCGGAGCGGATCAAAAACACGACATTCATTTAAGGTTATTGCGTGTTTGGTGACAAATGCTTTTGCATATTTGTAGTGTTTCCTCCCTTTGATGAAATATCTACTTTGCAAGTATTGCAAGTTACCCTGTTGTCATCCTTTCTTGTAAAGTATAACCAAACTTTTAAGCGTTTGTGCCGCTTAGGCGCCATGTTTCCTGCTGGGTAAATGACGCTACGCAACGTGGTGACGTCATTCGAGGCGACTGGAATCGATAGGGGAATCGTTTGCAAAAATGGCAAACAATTCCAAGGTATTGAAACAGTGGGAACCGGTTCTCAACAAGAATCGGTTTTCGATTCCCATCCCTAGTGCTATGTCACTAAAATGTTTTAGTATGATTATTATTATTGCACAGTTGGAATGTTAACCTGGTCAGTATGGAGTTTGTATGCTCTCCCAATGTGTATGTTGGCTGATTAAGCATAACTTCAGATATTGTTTTATAGCTGGATATTAGAAGTGTGTCATTAAAGCACTCTCAACTGCCAAAATGTGTGTATTCCTTCATGTGTTGTTAACTTGTATCCTCTCAGTTTTAGGCTCACAGTGAGATTCCCAGGTTTTGCATGTTGCTTATTAAGTGAATTATTTGAGATGTTGCTATAACAGATGTTTAGTGTTTAATGGGTAATGCAATATGGAAATACATGGGAAAAATTTCATCACTTATATTTCTATTACTGTTGTTAATATAGTTCAAGTACATACTTCAACAGATTTTTAAAAAAAAGCAAAGTAAGAATTCCCTGAAAAAAAAAACACTTTCAAAATTATGAAATGGGTTGATTGTATATAGTCAGTAACAGGTAACATAAAAATAAATATAGAATATGAGTGTGTGTGCAGTGATCTTACTGCTCAAAAAGGGAATCTCAAAAATTAAATAGAAAGATTTTTGAAATTAAATAACCATTTGCTTAAACTTGTTGCAGGTTAAAAAGAACACATGACATCAGAACATACTAGTTTCTCATTATTCTGGAAGCCTTGAACTGTCATGTAAACATGAGAAAATTAAGTTCTGTCACAGATGGTACAATTGTACATATTAAGGTGACAGGTACAACATGAATGGTTTACAGGCTAACAATTATAAAGAAGACTATGATTTTACACTTGCAAAACTGTGTTCATATGACTATTTTTGGTAAGTAATACAAAATAAAAAAAATGTGACAAAACCTAAATGTTAATTGCTGAAAAACTAAAATGGAATTAAAATAAAATCAAAAACTAAAGCTAAAAAAATTCTTAAAACTAGAAATACACTGCAGCTATATCTGCTGCTACAGCATATAAAATACTATATTGTGATATCCAAATATTAAATACTAGCTGTGTAAGCCCGTGCTGTAAAAAGCCCGAGGTCCTAGAAACTATTGAAACTGTAAGAAAAAAATTGAAATATAGAGATGTCAGGTAATTGAAAGGAACTACTCTGGGCATCTCTCTCCTAGGAGGATTTGTTTTACCGACGTGTTCGCATCGCTTGTGCATTAGCGGCCAAGCGACTTTGTCTTTCTTTGGAGGTTTCATTTTGCTGATGTGCTTCCCTCGCTTCTGTATTAGCGGCAACAGGAAAAGTAAAAGGGATACCATTTTGCCGATGTGCTCGCCTTGCTTCTGTATTAGCGGCTAAGCGAGTGACTTTCTTCGGAGGTTTCATTTTGTTGACGTGCTGGCCTCGCTTGCACATACTCGGAGGTGGAGCCCTTACCTCGACTCCACCTCTCACTTCCGGGGCAGACAGACACACACACTTCCGCACGTAGACATCTATATACCAGATAACAAGCTGTGACAGAAGCGAACAAGTAACATTAACATTTGGTATTGTTTGTTTTAGCACGCAACTTTAACTTTTTTAACTGCTTAGAAACATCAAGAGTTTTTGCTCTTAGGACGTTTTAGTAAATGTTTAGTAAACATGAGCAGTATTGTGAATATTAAACATGTAAAAACCAACAATATAAATTGGTTTTTATAGAGTAAAAGCCACGCTGTGGTTGAGAGGTTAAAACCAAATTTTAAATTTTAACTGAGTGAAAGTATATTTTGACAAATAATGATTGCTCAATTGCAGCATTATATTTATAAAGCTCCAATCAGAAATGAGGCAACAATTCTTGGTGTATCTCATAATGTGGTCAGTGAGTATATAAGCCTTGAGTCCTAGCACTATGTATCTTTTTCTTCTTATTTTGGATGCTACCATTAGGGGTTGTCACAGCGGATCATCTTCTTCCATTTATTTCTGTCCTCTGCATCTTGTTCTGTTACACCCACCACCTGCATATCTTCTCTCACCACATCCATAAACCTTTGCTTAGGCCTTCCTCTTTTCCTCTTCCCTGGCCTTAGCATCCTTCTCCCAATATACCCAGCATCTCTCCTCTGCACATGTCCAAACCAATGCAATCTCACCTCTCTGACTTTGTCTCCCAAACGTCCAACTTGAGCTGACCCTCTAATGTACTCATTTCTAATCTTATCCATCCTCGTCACACCCAGTGCAAATCTTAGCATCTTTAACTCTGCTACCTCCAGCTCTGTCTCCTGCTTTCTGGTTCGTGCCACCGTCTCCAACCCAAATAACATAGTTGGTCTCACTACCATCCTGTACACCTTCCCTTTCACTCTTGCTGATACCCGTCTGTCACAAATTACTCCTGACACTCTTCTCCACCCATTCCACCCTGCCTGCACTCTGTTTTTCACGTCCCTTCCATAATCCCCATTACTCTGCATTACTCTGTACTGTTGATCCCAAGTATTTAAACTCATCCACCTTCGCCAACTCTACTCCCTGCATCCTCACCATTCCACTGACCTCCCTCTCATTTACACACATGTATTATTCCTGCTGACCTTCATTACTCTCCTTTCTACAGCATATCTCCACCTCTCCAGGGTCTCCTCAACCTGCTCCCTATTATCGCTACAGATCACAATGTCATCAGCAAACATCATAGTCCACGGGTACTCCTATCTAATCTCGTCTGTCAACCTGTCCATCACCATTGCAAATAGGAAAGGGCTCAGAGCCGATCCCTGATGTGATCCCACCTCCACACTGAATGCATCCGTCACTCCTACCGCAGACCTCACCACTGACACACTTCCCTCGTATTTACCTTGTACCACTCTTACGTATTTCTCTGCCACTCCCAACTTCTCATACAATACCACAGCTCCTCTTGAAGAACCCTATCATATACTTTCTCCAGGTCCACATGCTTTCTCCAGGTCCACAAAGACGCAATGCCAACTCCTTCTGGCCTTCTCTAAACTTCTCCATCAACATCCTCAGAGCAAACATTGCATCTGTGGTGCTCTTTCTTGGCATGAAACCATACTGCTGCTCACTAATCATCACCTCTCTTCTTAACCTAGCTTCCACTACTCTTTCCCATAACTTTGTGTTGTGGCTCATCAATTTTATTCCCCTGTAGTTACTGCAGTCCTGCACATCCCCCTTATTCTTAAATATCGGCACCAGTACACTTTGTCACACAGGTACACATGGGAGGCAGCTAAAGGGCTTGAGTAAGGGCAGTTCCAAGTCATACTGGGATGTGGCAGAGCGCACTGACTCTTTTTCTCCCTTTCCTGTAGACCATTCACGGGAGATTCCACCTGGCCCTCTTGACGTCACTTCTGGGACCGAGCCTATGGCTGAAGACCTTCATGAGCCCGACCCCTTTGATCTCACTTCCTGTCTCCATCCATCCATCATCCAACCGATTATATCCTAACTACAGGGTCACGGGGGTCTGCTGGAGCTAATCCCAGCCAACACGGGGCGCAAGGCAGGAAACAAACCCCGGGCAGGGCGCCAGCCCACCACAGGGCGCGCACACACACATACAAACCAAGCACACACTAGGGACAATTTAGAATCGCCAATGCACCTAACCTGCACATCTTTGAACCCAGGTCTCCTAACTGCGAGGCAGCAGCGCTACCCACTGCACCACCGTGCCACCCTCACTTCCTGTCTCCCCCTTTAAAAGCCTCCACCTTTTCCCTGTTCCGTCAGTTCTGTTTTGGACTCAGTTTGTGAACAGCAGTGCTATCATTTGAAACTACAATTTGCAGCCAGGAAACCAAATATACGGGTGGCTGCCCCAAACCTTGCTATGGCTCTTTGTGGCTTTTGTGACAACTTCTTCTGCACTTCCCTAGCACTATGTATACATTATTTAAATAATATTTTCATGTTCCTTTCTCTTGTTATACAGCATTAAACAGTAGTTGGGCATTGATAGGTATATTTTTTATTTTTCATGGTAGTATGCACAGAGCAAAATGGAATGTAAAAAAGCATTCATCTGAGAAAAAGGGCTATAAAGAGGGCAAATATGTTGATATATTCATTGGAGAATGAAAGGCAGGTATGTCGTAGGATTGAGATCACTCAGAATGAAATTTGTGCAGATGAGATCCAAACTTCTCAGTCTGATTGTTGTTCTTGTGATGAGTTGGAATCCAGTCAGTCAGAGAGTAACAATGATGATGACCTTGATTGTGGGCAGAATGATTACCAGGAGGCCCTCCAAGCAAGTTTGAGAAATTGGGCTGTTCAGTTCAGGAACCCTTTAAACATTACTGACTACACAGTCATCCCTCACCTATCGCAGGGGTTACGTTCCAGAGCCCCCCGCGATAGGTGAAAATCCGCGAAGTAGTGACCTATATTTATTTTATTATTTATATATATTTTAAGGCCTTATAAACCCTTCCCACACTCTTATAAACCTTTCTCACTCTCTTATTAACCTTTTCCACACTTCCTATGCTCTTAAACACTTTCTACACTCTTAAACACCGCAGAGCAACACTACACTCAGCGATCAGACGTCGATGTGTCTGCCACTCGCTTTGTTAAGGGGGGCAGCTGAACGAACGCTAACCAGAAGTGGACTTTGTGCTGCTTTTGGCAAAATGCCGGATTGTCGCTCTGCGCGTTCTGAAGGAAAATCTGGGGGGGGGGGGGGTGATGTGAGGGCTTAACGCACATTCGCTCAAACCCATAACGCACATTCACTCAAAGTCCATAAAAGTTATGAACAGAATCGGTGACAAAGGGCAGCCCTGGTGGAGTCCAACTCTCACTGGAAACGGGTTCGACTTACTGCCGGCAATGCGGACCAAGCTCTGGCACCGATCGTACAGGGACAGAACAGCCCTTATCAGGGGGTCCGGTACCCCGTACTCTCGGAGTACCCCCCACAGGATTCCCCGAGGGACACGGTCGAATGCCTTTTCCAAGTCCACAAAACATATGTAAACTGGTTGGGCAAACTCGCATTGAGGGACAGTCCACTGATAATGCTGTTGAGACCACTCGCTTAGAGCACAGTAGCTCACAGGCAGACAAAGTTACGTGGTTGGAAAGACACAAGGCACACAGACTGCCTCATCTACCTCCAGAGAGGAAGAGACAGTTCCACCAGAGAGACGCCAGTTGTGGGACCAGTGAGAGAGGGAAGACAGACTCAAGAAGGGACCAAGCAAAATGACAGATGAGAAGCGAGGCTTGCCTAGGTTGTTCAAAGAACCCAGAAATGAAAAAAGAATGCTCACTCCATGAGGAAGAGACACCGACAGGGATTTGATAGTTCAGCAAAACTTTGTTGCATGCTCCACTGTTATTCTTTTAACAGGATTTTGCTCTATATATTTTTAAATCTTTGCCTGCTCTTTTTTTCTTAATGTATCTTATATTTTCTAATGTAATACAAGTTACTGTTGCTTTTCCTGAAATTGCTGCCAAGTTTTTCATTTTGTGCTTACTCAGCACCCAATTAAAAAAAAAACCATTGTGCAATTACTGGAAATCTCAAGAGTTCCCAGTCTCTTAATAATATTGGGTGACGTAGTTGGATATTTTAACTGTGTCTAGTCTAGATTATCTATACGTGTGACCAAACACCTGTCACAGAAGCACACCACGTAGAATCTTCACCTCTCTCAGAAACTATAGAAATGATAAAAGGATTCCAACATGATCACATGCACCTTGTATGCATAGGAGTAATGAGACTTCTCTTAGATTTGTGGATGGGAAGTAAAGGTCCACTACATTGCCATCATTTCTGATACGCTGGTATCATTACATGGTTTCATTCTAATGGATTTGCAAGGAAGCCCCATTCACTTATTGAAAGATTATGGTGGAAACCAACAGAGTTGTAGCAATTCTTGTTGTACACGGGTCCAATTATTTTAAGGGAGATATTGAAGTTTGTGGTGTATCAAAATTGCATGCTACCCTCTCTGGGTGTGTAAATTTTAGTATTGTTTAACTATGAATGACTTTGGTAACTTTCTGCTAGTGAAAATTGTCAAGCATTGTAGTGAACTATATGGTTCTGAGTTTGTCAGCTATTATATACACGGGCTGAGTCATTTAAGTTAAGATGTTAAAGTCCATGGTAATTTGGATGGTATATCAGGCTTTTCATTTAAAAATTATTGAAGAAAGCTAAAGAAAATGGTTAGACAACCATACTCTCCTTTAACACAGGTTATATGTAGGATTTCAGAGCTTGGCTCATTGCATTTAAATACTGATTTCAGCATACACCCTCAAAAGAGGTTTAAAATTAAACATTCAGTTTGTCCAGTTCCATAGCACTTTGAGGTAGTACTCCAGTTTAAAGAGCTGGAGTTTAAAGGATTTGTCATCAAAGATTCTGCAGGGGATTGCTGTTTTAAAATTGACAATAAAATTTTTATAGTTCAAAATATAATCGTATATGAAGACAGGGAATATGTCAGGAATACTAACACAAGGCCCTATTTGTTGTATATCCGATTGACTCTTCATGCCTTGGGATCTTTTTTGTGTCCAAGCTTTCTGCAAATCTTCAGTGTTTACCTATTGGTTCTGGCATGCTGAAATATGTTCATTTAGCACTAGATGACAAATCTCTTGTGATGCCCCTAGATTAGAATAGATTAGATATTAAAGTTAGTACATTATTGGTCCTCAAGGGTCAATTATAACTTTACAGAAGCTTGAGAGAGAAAGAGAAAAAGAGAAATATATAAATTATTAAACAAACAACAACCCAGTAAAGACATATAAGAACCTCTGGCCTGGACACTGGAGAACTGTTGCAATCAATAACAGGTCTATAGGTGGCAGTAAGATGATCAAACTTGTCCAGATGTTTATTTAAAGGCGTTAACATTTGAATAAAGCAGGTCCAGCTTGTTGTGTCCAAAAAAGGAAAATGCTGTTAGACATTGATTGATTAAAAAATAAACATCAACAGGATAATGATATCACTCCTTGGCAATAACATGGACAATTTCAGTAAGTTTCTCAATATCTGGATCACACTTTTTAGCTTTAATTGTAATGTGCTTGCATCTCCTTCATAAGTTATCAGACCCTCTTCTGCTTTTACCACTCTGTCAGATGAAAACTGTCCTGCATTAAGTAGCATCCAAAATATATTTAGGGTGGTTCTCTGCAAATGCCACAGTACCAGGAACAGTCTGTGACTTGCCATAAGACATAAAAGTTATCCAACTTATTAAAAAGTGACCGAACATTCCACATTTAGAGAGACAGGCCAGTTCTGAGTCCTTTCCACCTTACTTTTATCATTGCTCCATATTCTTTCCATCTTTGGATGAGCTGCTTTTGCAATAACTTTCACCGCAGTCAGAGCTACCATCTAGTTAGGGGAACATTTAATATCTGCCTCTTTACATGCTTATCAAGGTGGGTTCAAATTTAAGTAATCAACGTGGAGCTCAGCGTTAACATTTGTAGTGCACCATGCAATGCATATGTTTCTGTTATGTGCTGTTTGACACAGGGTTTGTAAAAACAGTCATAATGTTTGTTATACAGCTTAGCAAAAACTTAAAGTGGATGATAAAAAAAAAGCTACAACAGCAGTCACTCCAGAATTGTTTCAACTTGCTGAGGAACTCATATCAGAAGAAGAAAATGGATTGCAATCAGAAAGTTTGTGAATGAGTCATGTTATCCATGTGAAGTGTTAACATTTTAGCCACCTTAGGAATTCAAATTCATGTGCACTTTGGGTTTCACAAAGCTGTTGACCACAAAAATGTATAGAAAGAGGCGTGTTCAGAGTTGCTCTACTTTTATGAACCTGAATGGGTGAAAGCTACTGTATTTGCTACAGAACTTTATTATATATGAAACAAATATCTATCACTTTGAACTGGACAAAAAGATAGTCATTGGAAAGGCATCATCCCATTATCATGATGAATCATCTTAACATCTCCCCTTCAGCATAGAAAGGCATAGCTATTGGTGTGTGGGATGCAGATTAGGGTTTTAGAAGATATTTTACCATGTGGTCATACTGTTACGCCATTTCTGTACATTCAAACCTTAAAAAGCCGCAGAAGCGTTCAATGATGTTTTTGAACTTACAAAGCTGCTGAAATCCTTCAACAGAACACATCTGAAAACACAGAAAGCAATCTCATTAAATGGATGAACTGTTATTTCCTATGCATCCTACTGCTGCCCTAGACCATGCTTCCTCATGTTTTCATCTTTTTGGAGTTCTCAAAGATCCCATCAATGCGGAGAAAGGTTTATGAATGAAGACAGGATTAGTAAGGAACTGAGAAAGAGTCTGTGAGTACAGGATTCAGACTGGTAAAAGAAATTGACAGCTATCTGTAGAAAAGCAGAGACTATATCAAACACACTGGCTCTCCTACGAGTACTTGCAAACAATTCTACAATAATAAATCACAAGCAATAAAAATAGGCTGCAAACCTTTCCAAAAATCATTTTTATTTTATTTTGGTTTGCAGAGTGTGAATAAAAGCAAAACGTGATTTCGGCAACATGGTGTTTATATAAGCAATAACTAAACTAAATACTTAAGCTTTCTGTAGAAGATGTGTGTAGATGGAGTCAGTGTTGTGACTGTTTTACTACAGTTTGTGGTCAGTGCCCTGTATATTTAGTGACTGCACATTAAATTATGACAAGGCAGTTTTTTAGTTCAGCATGCTAGTACTGTCATGTAGAATGTACTCTTCTAATTTTCAGCATGATTTAGAGATTTATTACAGTTTACACATCGGTATAATGGAAATCTCATCCTTTGAGCTTTTTACCTGTTTAAGGATGAAGGATATTTCTCAGTTTATATTTACTCACGCTGAGTCAATATAGTTTCGCCAATCAGATGTACATTTTCTAGGATATTTGAAGAAAGTGGAATGCACAGAGAAAGCTCACATAGACACAGAGAAAATACTGTATGTATAACTCTGTAAAGACAATATCTGGACCAGTAGTGTGAGGATATGTCCTAATTTCAGAATCAACTACTCGTGTCAAAAATGAATCTGGTCCTTCAAAATTAGCAAATTGTCTTGGGTGACCAGCCTTGTACTTATTCTCCATTTCATTCAGAATCGTATCGCTAACTTTCAGTTGCAGTATAACGTGTATTACTTATGAAACTTTGCCTGAACCTATCTATTATTTTCTTTGCAGAAATACTTTGTCATATCTTTACTGCTCTTCAGCTGAACCACTGCAATTAAGGTTTCAGTGGTATTACTGTCTACAAAATTACAAAATGCTCAAAATTTAGCAAAAGACCTTTACACACTGTGAGCATATTACCCACCTCAAAATGCTTTTCTACAGTAGCCTCTGCTCTGATGTTGAATCACCTCCTTAAAGTTGCTGCTTATTTGAAAAGCTTAAAAATTTCCCTGCCCCATACTGTATATCTATCAATAGTGCTGCCATTATATCCACCTGGAGACATGATCTTGTAATACTTGAATTCTCACTATTTAAAAGTCTTATGTGATTTTCAGTGAACACTATTTTAAGCATTATCGTTTCCAGTTGCTGAAACCCCGTCTTTGAGTTTCCATCAGTATTTGCACCTGAGTTTTAAACTGCATTTTGCTGAATTTTAATTCATCTTCCTATATACATTTATATACCGTAAATACCTGCATATAGGATGATACCATGTATAGGACGCAGTGGATTTTTGACCCTAAAAATCATGGAAAAACCTGTGTACCTGTGTATAGGAATCATCCTGATTTTGAGTTACTGGGGTACTAATTAAAAGCTGCTGCCGCCTGCGCCAGTGATTGTATCCATGTGTTTGTGTTAGGCTGGAGTATCTCTGAACAACAACAAAGAGTGAGAAACATACTAGACTGCAAAAATGACGTATCGGTGACGTGAATATTCAAAATAAAACAATTTGCAAACATTACAATAAGGCATACAGGTGGATGTATAGTAAAATGAGCTTTCAAACGCCGTGTCATTCTCCAAAATCGATACAGAATTAGCAACGCTACATCTGAAAAATACTTTAATTTGAAATGGTGTAAAATGCCAGTGCGGGGGCAATAGCTAATCGCGCGCGAACTGAGGCATACCCCGGTAGCTACAATGCAGCACTGCTAACCGACTGTCGCTTGAAAACAAACCTTGAAATTCAAATTGGATTCAAACCACTCCTCTCTGTCCCCGTCACACAGCCATCGAAGGCGAAGGAGAGGCACTGACACACGCGCACACAATCATAAAGTCCAATATCCCATTACGTAGTTTTAAAGATAGCTGTTCATTATTACCCAGTCAACATGGTGAAGACAACACGACAGAGCTATACTGCAAAGTTTAAACTGGAAGTGATCACGTACGCGAAAGAACACGGGAACCGGGCAGCTGAGCAGCAATTTGGTCCGATAGAATGCATAATCAGAAAATGGAGAAAAGCCAAAAGTACCATCAAAGAAGTTTGTCCCTGTGACTTACCGTATTACGTAATTGTCATTGCAAACGCCAATCTAACAGGAAATTGTCTGCATGTAAAAGTAAAAGGCAAATTTGAATCTGATGGGGTCAGGGTTATCCGGGGAATATGGTAAGGACAGTTTGTTAGGTATCAGCTGCGATAGTTTAACACTCCAGTACATTGTGGTGAATGCTGGTAACAGTCAGGCAGGCGGGCAAGCCATCAAAGTTTGTCGTGTTTGGGAATCGCTGTATGCAGCGTGTAAAACAGTTTGCGAGTGTGGTAGGAGGAGGGTTAGATTTGGCGGGTGGTTTTCTGTCGTGTCGTGCGTAGTGAATTGTTATTGGGCAGAGCTTGGTGAATTATATATATAGATTTATAATTTTTGTAATAAAAGTATCCATGTATAAGACGCACCTTGGTTTTTAGGCCTACTTCTTAAGAAAAAAAATGCGTCCTATATGCAGGTATTTACGGTACCTTGTCTCACACATGCTCATCGGGGGCAGCAGCAGGCTCTGGTTAATGTTGAAACGCCACACGGGTCTGGACATGTACACTAATATCTCCTTTCATTACAATTAAGAACAACTGCACTTCCTGTTTCAGCAGTAGACCGCTCCTTGGATGACATCACTTCCCACTGATGATCCGCCTCTTCCACCCTCTCGGTCATATAAACCCAGCAATCCTCCTGTTCGTCAGTCAGATACATGACTCAGTCCATAACAATTACTCTTTTTGCTAACAAAAGCTTTTATTTTTTTGCGTTACAGCAATACTGATTATATATGGGGCGGATCCCCCCAAACCTTTATCTTGTCTTTTGGACTCATTATAACCTATTGTCTCAATTCTTATCCATTTGAATTTTTCTTTTTTGATCAAATCCTGTATACTATCGGTTAATCAACACAAGAGCATGGTGAGTGATTTACCTGGTCCAAAGTGAAAGCAAATTGCAGGAGAGTGGGAATAATAATAATAATAATTCATTACATTTATATAGCAATGGTACAGTCTTTAATAGAACTGCTCTTCCTTATTAGAGTGAATGAGAAGGGGTGTGAAGAAACCAATGATGTCATCCCAGCTTGCCACTGGTCCAGCTCTTTCTGATGAAACAATATAAAAGAACAATGAAAACAAAAGGTGTTTTATTTGATGGACCACCTTACTAGAGGAATGAACTGGGACAACAATTCTCAAACCATTTTAAGGAAATATTTTACTGTTTTCTTTTTTTCTTTCACCTTTGGCATTTAAAAAGAATTTCCTAGCTGAGACCCCAACACTTTAATGTGTTTCTGTTTCACGCTATTAATTTTTACTTTTGGAGCACTCTTCTTTATGTTCATATTCTTCTGAATTAACATGTTTTAAATGATCTTTTAATTACATTTTTTTTAATCTGGTTGCTTTGAATTGCAATCTTTTGATTGATGGTTAGCTCAGTGAAGAGTACTATTGAAATAATTGATAATTGCATTTGACAACAATTGTTAAAATATTATTATGATTTATTACATATTCAGTAATAAATTATATGATCTATTAGATAATTAACAATACTTAATTATCACAATCATTTCTAATTATAGATTAACATAACTGGTGGCTCGGCGGGGGGGTGGGTTCTTTAGAAAGGGTTGTAATTTTAAGGTCTTATTAAAATGAAATTGATCATTAGATGAATTAAAAATATTTTATGATAGTCAAAACAAGAAATGTAACTTTCTAAAAATATACTTTGACTGCGTGGCACAGTGGCACCATGGTTAGGGCTGCAGATCCCAAGTTCAGATGACCTTGTCTGGTCATTGTCTGTGTAGTTTTTACAGAATCTTATTCTTTCCCCCTATATATTTAAAGATTTAAAGCTATGAGGGTAAGTGTGGGCATGCGCATGAGTGTGATGAACATGGGCCTTCTTCTCCGTTGATTCTTGTCTTGCACATAGTTCTTCTAGAATGGGTTCTGGCTCCCACACAGCCTTGAATTGTATTTAGTGAGTTTCCAAATGTAAGCATGAAGGTATGTATGAATGTATATGTACAGACATAATGAACCTCAAATGAAGCCAAATATTGTTTTTAAGACCGTAATATCATTACCAAAGTACTTTAGGAACTGCTGATTTTGTAGAAGAGAAGAATAAAGGAATTACAACTACTAAATAATGTTTCATTAAGAAAAGAAAATAGTTCATGTTGGTTGACATCACAAATTGATTTACTGTGAATGAGTTGTCAATTGTCCTACAAGAGATAAGCAACTTGTATGAGCTAGCATCAAGTGCCAGACTTACACAGTTAGTCAGGTGCAGTGTCAAAACAACGCAAAACATTTACAGTTCTAGTTCTATTGAAAACAGCTATCGTAAGGTTTCACAGTGGTATTAATATGATTACTGTAATTAAGATAAATGTGAATCTGGATGTGGGAAGAACATAACCCATACAAACGGTGATTAAAACCCAAACAAGTCCCTCTTGAGCTGCAGTGGAGCAGTACAAAAGAATATGCCTTTGTACCAACCATAATTAATTACAGTTTTTCCCAACTGCTTAAACACTATACCTTGAACAGATAGATAACTATTTGCTTTAATTCAGTCCTGAAAATTATCACACTATTCCCAGAATTACAAACTGTGTTCCTTTCATTAGTATCATATCACTGATTGGTTGCACCTTTGAGCAGATCTTCAAACACAAATCCCATTGGTGAAGCACACTTTTCATCATATGACCAATCTCAAAACACTCCTCTCTCTAATCAAACACAAGGTTTCAAAACCTAAGCTCAATTAGCACTCAGCTGACCAACTGAAAAAAAAACTGTGTGTCAAATTGCTTTGCACTTGATGCTAAACTACTGACTGCTTACTGTATAAATGAAGCCATGTGTGTGTTTACTGTATTTTTTTTCTGGATGAACCTGCAATGGATAATAGAGAGGGTGCAGAAAGAGGAACAACAAAAGTAAAAGCAAAACACATAACTGAAATATAAGGCAATATTCATACTACTGTGGATGACCATTTGTTTGTCCATGGATTGACAATAAGAGATGCCGGATAACGTGCATCCAAATCTCAGTCGCTATACAGTTGCTTCGTACCTTTCGAACTGAGAACAGGTAAAGCTCTTTACCTTTATGGCATTTACCAGACGTACACATAATTGCATTGACAGTCTCTCTGGAGCTGCAGAAAAATGATCACATTGCCAGTACTGAATAGATCCTACATAAAAATTACACTGTACTTGGATCTTACACTGTTTACTGTACACTGGATATTGATTGCAGCTCCCAAAAATGCATTGTGTGTGTGTGTGTTTTTGTGTGTGAAGAACTGAAAGACAGACAATGACTCCTGTCAGATGCAGAAGAACAAGAAACAATGAATATGGTCGTGGCCAACAGCATTTGCTTATGGGAAATTCAGAGCAGAGTCATAGAAGATCAGCAAACATTCCAGGGTGTAAATCAAATCAGCATTTATACTATAAACCACATACTACATCATAACAACCTGAACATGAAGCAGGTATACAAAGTCACTTTTGAAATGAATTCACACCAAATCAAAACACCTGCAATAAGCACAGGTAAGATCATTGGAACCTCATACAGTATATATTACCAGATCATGATACAGTAAAAAGTACAATACTGATGTAGTGTACATACAAAGTTGAAACTTTTTACTGTACAGTTTGCTTATGTCTGTCCCTTTATTGTAATTCATTTTTGAACTTAATACTAGAAAGATGAATACATCTATGTTGATGAGGTAGGATTTAACCTCACTTAAAGAAGAAAGGGCTGCTACATTATTGGGCAGCATGCCATTGCAGAAATCCCTGGGCAGCGGGGAGACAATATGACCATGTGCGTAGCCATAAGTGAATATGGGGTTCTCCACCACCATGCCATTTGAGGCCCTTAGAACAAAGAACGTCAGTTGAATTTCCTGGATCATCTTTTTGAGAATGTTGAGTGACAACAAAATGACGCTGGAAGGACAGAGTTGTCACAATACATTGTGATTGGGGACAATGTCAATTTTCACCAAGCTGCAGCTTTATGTTATTGATTCACTGGTCATCCCAGGTTTTACAGTTTGTTCTTGCCAGCTGTGAAAGAAGTCACCCTCGAACACACAAAAAGATTTAGGTCAGCCACCCATCTATTGTACCAAGCTGCAAAGGTTAATTGAAATTGCACAGATGTGCTCAGGACAACATGAACTGATGAGTAGTGTCAAAGATGGCGGCTTTAAAGGCCATCAAAGAAAGTGGTGTTATCTATGTCAGAAGCAGAAGAGACAACTTTATTGAGGCCAGAACCAGAAGTGGCATCTTTTTTGGAGCCAGGACGGAAAGTGACGTCACTCTTGGGCCTGGAACTGGAAGTGATGTCTTGTATGAGAAATCAGGCAGGTTTTCCCGTGTTTGGTCTGCAGAGAAAATAGAGAAAAGGTCTAGTGCGCCCTGCAGCCCCCTGGCCTGGCGTGGAATTACCTTCTTTCAATCCACTCAACTTCCTCCTAATCGCATGTGTGATACAGCATAATCCCCATTTCTCAACCCCACAGAAGAATTCTTCTTGGCATGCCAGGGGAAAGTTTATGATCAGAATCCTCATGATGTAAAGAATCTATTGTGGGCCATGGAGGAAGCCTGTGGGGATATCACTTTAAAGTCCATCCAACCCTAAAGGAGACATAGCTGAGGATATTTCCCTCACTGCCCTAGAAGAGCAAATATCTTGTGTGATGCAGATGAGGCTTTGTGGCCTGACCCGGCCTGGAAACAGTGTCTTTAATGTACTATATTTTGCATATATTATTCATCAGCTTCTTTTACAATTTTTTAATTTTTTTGTCACTTATGGACTTTATTTACTGTAACTTTCATTTTAGGTTTACAGCATGTATAGAATGTTTTTTTTGTTTTGTATTGAGTTTTTAGTGTAGTGTTCTGAATTTATCCTTGTTGTGTCTTGTGGTCATTGTGTGTGTGATTATTTTTGTTTTCTTGTGTGTGTCATCTGAGAGAAATACTGTACAGTATTTGCTTTGAGAGGCACAGTGAATGATTTTAGGTTGACTGTTTGACTGAGTGAGATGTTATGATATTGTGTTTAAACTTTTGAGGGAATGAGGGCACTTTCAGTGAAATGTCTTTAAGCAACTGTAATGAGCTGTACTTTGATAACATAACTATACCCAAATAAGATTTAATTTTTAGCATTTGTACTATTCACTTTTAAGAAAATCTAAAAGACAAGTCTCAGCTGAAGAGATGCTACACAGCCTTAATCTACATTTCAATATGCAAGCAGAGGTCAGAAGTGGTGCTCAATGTAATGTTAACTGTTTACTTTCTAAACTCTCTCTACAACTTCATCATTTTGCTCTTTCATTATGAAAAGTTTGAAATTTATATTCTGCTTTTACTTGATTGCTTTTTGAATTATTAACTGTTAATGTACAAATGTTTTGATGTTGCCTTTATTATTAAATCCCTCAAGCTAAGAAATTAAACAGATGTTTCTAAGAAAAGCCTTAAGAACACCCTTGGTTGCTCTACCCAAGCTCTTTAAATTCTTGTGAGACTTAGGTTGGCTCACCAAGATGCACTTTTTAGTTAACATTCATCTTCATTACTTTTTTACTATGTATAATTACACAATTTACAATTTACAATGCTGTTTGCAGTCTCTGAATAGACTTATTTTTTACAGTAAAAAAGTAGAACATTCTTTTTTGCTTCACTGTTAAATACAATAATAATATGGCTGTCAGGTCAGTGATGATCTAGTCGTTTGATTGAATAGTTTATAAGCAACAGAATACATTTTCTATTTCTTAATAATCTGACTTAATGCTTCTTCCATAATCAGCAGATGTTCAAAAACAGAATTTGTTTCAATTTACACACCAAGCAGCACCAAGAAAGTGAATTCCCTCTGTCACTAAAGTTTAGCGATTAGATAGTTTCAATTCAACAATGATTAGTTCTTTTTGAACAAGCCACTTCACTGAATGAAACACAGTTCAAACATGTTTATTCATTAAGATATCCTAAATTAAACCTGAATGGATTCAATAAACACAATCAAAGTGCTCATTATTATTTTTAATCAATTGCCAACATAAGCAGAACATTAGGCATGCTGCTCAATTTCAGTTAACGGATGGATCAAAGTAAGATCACAGACAATATGTTTAGTGAGAGAAGCTCTGAATTAAAAGTCACTTTACAATAGTGACTCCTTAATTTGGCTTTTCTTATGGAGTTACTTCTATGTAATTACTTTCTAAAATATATTGTACTAGTATTAAATGTTCTTTGTAATATATTACTAGGTAACTGAAAATCCAGAATGGTAATTTGAAGAACAACAACTGCTTAACACTAGAATTACCAGAGCCTACGAAAAAACTTGTAGATCCGGCCCACCTTAAATCGTTTCTTAAATCCGTTCACACCTCTCCGCCAGAGTCTTTTGTCCTCTAAATGTGCTGATACTGACAAGCTGCCAGCAGCCGGCTATTCCATCCCCCCACTGACTTAGAACGTACACGAACTTTTTCCAGCTCATGCCTTGATTGATTATCTGGGAGTGAAGTGGAGTTTTTACAGTAATCTGTGTAAACATATTGTTAAAACAGAAACTTGTTCATATTTTAGTAATAAATATTACAAAATATAGGCATAAACTATACAATGTGTAAAGCCTGAGTTCCAAAGTTCAAATAAACACTTTCACAAAAGGTTCAATGATAATACAACAGTTTCCGTGGTGTAGCGCGCTAAGATTTGCTTCTCAGATCACAGCAGCTTTGCCATGCCTCACAGACCTGTTTGATTCCTCGCTAGAGATAAAGTGTTGCTTTTTTTTTCTTTTTAACCTCAAACGAACAAAAAATTTATAAATTGGTATGCACTGTCAGTTAATGAGATTGTTATATTTTCATGTGGGATGCTCCTTTTAAAATATTTTTTTAACAATTGAGACAGCAATTAACATGAACAACTGTCCTTATAACTGTTATTTTTAAGATCCATAACAAACAGACAGTGCACTGTGTAATAGAGAGACAGACAGGCAGAGATATATAAATAAACAGGGAAGGCACATGTACTGAAAGAAGAAAAAGATCAACATGTGCGTTGTTCCTGCTGCACTGAATAAGCTCATGCTCTCTAACATCACCCCTCCCCCCGATCTGACTAAGTAACAGCACAAGTACAGACGCAAACAAAGTGTAATCAAGAGTCCCGGTTTGATCTCCACTCACTCCAATATTTGCAGTTTTAAGTAGTAAGCTGCTCTTTTTGTTAATATTATACAGTACACACATGCACTTGGTTTGCGTCTGTACTTGTGCTGTTACTTAGAGAGTCAGATCGGGGAAAGGGGTGATGTTAGAGCGCGTGAGCTTATTCAGTGCAGCAGGAACAACGCACAATATCAAACACAATACTTAAATTTAACATTACATACAATGTCTGCAATAACTTTTTTGTTTCCTTTGTGCTAAGATAAACATTTACTTTACACTAGCTGACGCCTGCCGTAGCATATGGTGGTGTAAGAATAGGAACGGAAAACGGTGAGAAAGGAATTCAGTAATCAAGAAGAAATAAATACTTGTTTTGGTGGGGACAACAGATAATGAGTCGAAAGATCTAACCCTAGAAAAAGCCATACTGAGGACTGGTTGTTGTAGAATGTCTCTAAGTAATTCCTGCAGCTTAATCCAAAAAACTCGTACTACAATATCAGGTCTGTGCTCTGGTCTTTGGGTATCCAACAGTGCAAGTAGAATTTCCGGCCAAGCAGGATTACATGTGAAAGTGATAAATAAATCAGGCTTTCCAAATTTACATACTATGGCCATGGCATCCTGATAGTTTTGTTGCATGTATCTTGGACTTCCTGGAAATGTGGGCGGTAATATGATCATTTTGCCTATATGTACGTTGTTATTTTCAGAGTTTGCTTGCAGCGCGTCTGATAGTCCTTTGTATTGTTCCATGCGCAGATCTTGTTGATGTAATCTGAGATAGTTGAGACGCGCGCCCTCTGTTTTAACATACGCATCTACGACATACTGTTGGAATAGTTTGCCTCTGGAGTGCAAAATACTAAATGTATTCCTCATTGCTAATCTGTACGCGTAAAATTGGCATTGAGTAAGCCTTATTCGCTTGGTGGTTCTTTTATCGGGAACATGTTGTAAGTCTTTGTGCCAGCCAATGTCTCCGTAAGGGAATAAAAGTGGGTAAACCATAGGATCGCAATTCATATTGAGCATGGAAATCTGTTTACAGGAGTTGCCTATGGGATAGATGCAAATCACTCCAACATCGGTGTGACATGTCGGGGCATTGTATCGTCATAAATCCTGCCCAGGGTTTTCCTTGAAAACCGTTTGTACAGATGCTGTTGGATTGGACTGAGCGATTTCATGCATGTGTTTGTATGATTTAGCGAAGGGGTTGATGGTTCTGAGCATGGAATCTAGCTGGAGAAGTAAGTAAGTGTACTTCAGTAGCTTGCGCTGTGTCAAAAACATACAACTGTCCATATCCTGGAGAGGTAGAAGTGTTAGCGTATAGTGGAGAGATTTGATGATAAATTTGCCCGTGTATTTTAAAACAGTATGTGGGCGGGATCGGTTTTGAAGAGGAGCCGCAGGCAGCATGCGGAAGGGTTTGGAAGAGGACAAATAGCAATTGAGAAATGCTGTGTCGGCTGCGTGTGGGCGGGACCGCTTTTGCACAGGAAGCAGGATGAACCAGAAAAGAAATATACATAAGAGCCTCGCAGTTAGGAGACCCAGGTTCGCTTCCCGGGTCCTCCCTGCGTGGAGTTTACATGTTCTCCCCGTGTCTGCATGGGTTTCCTTCT
This sequence comes from Erpetoichthys calabaricus, assembly GCF_900747795.2. Lineage (NCBI taxonomy): Eukaryota > Metazoa > Chordata > Cladistia > Polypteriformes > Polypteridae > Erpetoichthys > Erpetoichthys calabaricus. The sequence continues at coordinate 52,655,106 of NC_041402.2, read as the reverse complement.
GGCGCTCCGGTTTCCTCCCACAGTCAAGGAGACATGCAGGGTAGGTGGATTGGCGATTCTAAATTGCCCCTAGTGTGTGCTTGGTGTGTGGGTGTGTTTGTGTGTGTCCTGGGGTGGGTTGGCACCCTGCCCGGGATTGGTTCCTGCCTTGTGCCCTGTGTTGGCTGGGATTGGCTCCAGCAGACCCCCGTGACCCTGTGTTCGGATTCAGCGGGTTGGAAAATGGATGGATGTATGAATTATTTTATAACATAATAACAAGCACAAATGCATACTTTGGTTTCCTTTGCATTTTCCATTTTAGTCTTCTGTATTATGCAACTTACAAAGTGTTCAAATTGCTATGGTTCCTTAAAAAAAAAAAGAACCATTGCTGCCTTAGTCTATCGAGTACTGTTGTTTATTGCTGCTGATCAATTATTTACCTGGAAGTTTAAAATAAGCACTCCAGTTCATAAGAATACTATTAGTATTACTGTATATACATTCCTCTGTTCCCACATGTACTATTACGAAAACTATGTTAGCCATTCCAGGAGAAAACCGAATATATATAGTTATATATAGTTAAATACATGTAAGCCCACTTGATCTGAAATGATTTTAAAATGCTATGCAGTCCTAATTTCACTGTGATTTACTTGGCAATGTACATTTTATCATTTTATAGCATGGAGACTTTGTTGCAATGTGTATAATTTAATTACAGCCTTGATTAAGTGCTGAATTTTAAAAACCCTTTTGCAGTATCTTTACACTGTTAAATAATCATTTCAACTATGTGGCTTTAGGTTTATATGTTACAATCTGGTGCATGCTTTAAGATTAATTCCCTGTAAAAATCAGGAAATGGATGGATATCTAAAGTTAAATGAACAGAAAAAAATATTAATTACAACCAGGAATATAAATAAACTGTGAATGACTACCTTAAGAATTCATTTGTAGGTTACTCATGTTTTTTTAACATTACTTTCTTCAAAATAAGAGCACTAGTGAATCTATGACTACAGCTTGTAATTCACTTCCTTATTGTTACAGTTAACAAGAAGGTTTATTTGAGCATCTAGCAACTAGAGGTTTTGCATGCTCACATACAATGTACATTCAAACACTGCAAACCTGCACAGATTAGGTAATCCTATCTCCTAGTCTCAGTAGTATGTACGAGGTATTAAGGGTTTGGAAGGCATACAGTTAATTTACAGTGAAAACCAATCAACAGAAAAATTTGTGCATGCAAATGTGTGACCTGATGTAAACCATTTGTCTCGCCATGTCTAGCCCCACTTCCCACACTATATACACTGAAACTTTTCAACACTTAAATGTGGGATAGCACTTTCCTGCCTAATATAAAGCAGATTTTAATAGATACTGATTTTTTCTAGTTAACATCTTTCTGTGAGCACTGAATACATATTAAACTGTTATTATTGCTGCCTTTGCTCATCCCAGAACTGTTACCGGCATTTAGACCTTGATAATCTAACATATAAGATTTTATGTCTTTGTTGGTGTTTCTAATTTCTGCATTTCATCCATCCATACATCCATTCTCTTCCGCTTATCCGAGGTCGGGTCGCGGGGACAGCAGCTTGAGCAGAGATGCCCAGACTTCCCTCTCCCCGGCCACTTCTTCTAGCTCTTCCGGGAGAATCCCGAGGCGTTCCCAGGCCAGCCGGGAGACATAGGCCCTCCAGCGTGTCCTGGGTCTTCCCCGGGGCCTCCTCCCGGTTGGACGTGCCCAGAACACCTCCCCAGGGAGGCGTCCAGGAGGCATCCTGATCAGATGCCCGAGCCACCTCATCTGACTCCTCTCGATGCGGAGGAGCAGCGGCTCTACTCTGAGCCCCTCCCGGATGACTGAGCCCAGACACCCTGCGGAGGAAACTCATTTCAGCCGCTTGTATTCGCGATCTCGTTCTTTCGGTCACTACCCATAGCTCATGACCATAGGTGAGGGTAGGAACATAGATCGACCGGTAAATTGAGAGCTTTGCCTTATGGCTCAGCTCCTTTTTCACCACGACAGACCGATGCAGAGCCCGCATCACTGCGGACGCCGCACCAATCCGCCTGTCGATCTCACACTCCATTCTTCCCTCACTCGTGAACAAGACCCCGAGATACTTGAACTCCTCCACTTGAGGCAGGATCTCGCTCCCAACCCTGAGAGGGCACTCCACCCTTCTCCGGCTGAGGACCATGGTCTCGGATTTGGAGGTGCTGATTCCCATCCCAGCCGCTTCACACTCAGCTGCGAACCGATCCAGAGAGAGCTGAAGATCACGGCCTGATGAAGCAAACAGGACAACATCATCTGCAAAAAGCAGTGACCCAATCCTGAGTCCACCAAACCGGACCCCCTCAACACCCTGGCTGCGCCTAGAAATTCTGTCCATAAAAGTTATGAACAGAATCGGTGACAAAGGGCAGCCCTGGCGGAGTCCAACTCTCACTGGAAACGGGTTCGACTTACTGCCGGCAATGCGGACCAAGTTCTGACACCGGTTGTACAGGGACCGAACCGCCCTTATCAAGGGGTCCGGTACTCCATACTCCCGGAGCACCCCCCACAGGATCCCCCGAGGAACACGGTCGAACGCCTTTTCCAAGTCCACAAAACACATGTAGACTGGTTGGGCGAACTCCCAAGCACCCTCCAGGACTCTGCTAAGGGTGTAGAGCTGGTCCACTGTTCCACGACCAGGACGAAAACCACACTGTTCCTCCTGAATCCGAGGTTCGACTATCCGACGGACCCTCCTCTCCAGAACCCCCGAATAGACTTTTCCAGGGAGGCTGAGGAGTGTGATCCCTCTGTAGTTGGAACACACCCTCCGGTCCCCCTTCTTAAAGAGGGGGACCACCACCCCGGTCTGCCAATCCAGAGGCACTGTCCCTGATGTCCATGCGATGTTGTAGAGACATGTCAACCAAGACAGCCCTACAACATCCAGAGCCTTGAGGAACTCCGGGCGTATCTCATCCACCCCCGGGGCCCTGCCACCAAGGAGTTTTTTGACCACCTCGGTGACCTCAGTCCCAGAGATGGGGAAACCCACCTCCGAGTCCCCAGGCTCTGCTTCCTCATTGGAAGGCATGTTATTGGGATTGAGGAGGTCTTCGAAGTACTCCCCCCACCGACTCACAACGTCCCAAGTCGAGGTCAGCAGCGCACCATCACCACCATATACAGTGTTGACACTGCACTGCTTCCCCCTCCTGAGACGCCGGATGGTGGACCAGAATCTCCTCGAAGCCATCCGAAAGTCGTTCTCCATGGCCTCCCCAAACTCCTCCCATGCCCGAGTTTTTGCCTCAGCAACCACCGAAGCTGCATTCCGCTTGGCCTGCCGGTACCTATTAGCTGCCTCCAGAGTTCCACAGGACAAAAGGGACCAGTAGGACTCCTTCTTCAGCTTGACGGCATCCCTCACCGCCGGTGTCCACCAACGGGTTCGGGGATTGCCGCCACGACAGGCACCGACCACCTTACTGCCACAGCTCCGGTCAGCCGCCTCAACAATAGAGGCACGGAACATGGCCCATTCGGACTCAATGTCCCCCACCTCCCTCGGGACATGGTCGAAGTTCTGCTGAAGATGGGAGTTGAAGATACTTCTGACAGGGGGCTCTGCCAGATGTTCCTAGCAGACCCTCACAACACGTTTGGGCCTACCAGGCCTGACCGGCATCCTCCCCTACCATCGAAGCCAACTCACCACCAGGTGGTGATCAGTTGATAGCTCCGCCCCTCTCTTCACCCGAGTGTCCAAGACATGTGGCCGCAAGTCCGACGACACGACCACAAAGTCGATCATCGAACTGAGGCCTAGGGTGTCCTGGTGCCAAGTGCACATATGAACACCCCTATGCTTGAACATGGTGTTTGTTATGGACAATCCGTGACGAGCACAGAAGTCCAATAACAAAACACCACTCGGGTTCTGATCGGGGGGGCCATTCCTGCCAATCACGCCCTTCCAGGTCTCACTGTCATTGCCCACATGAGCATTGAAGTCCCCCAGCAGTACGAGGGAGTCCCCAGAAGGTATGCCCTCTAGCACACCCTCTAGGGACTCCAAAAAGGGTGGGTACTCTGAACTGCTGTTCGGTGCATACGCACAAACAACAGTTAGGACCCGTCCCCCCACCCGAAGGCGGAGGGAGGCTACCTTCTCGTCCACCGGGGTAAACCCCAATGTACAGGCTCCAAGTCGGGGGGCAATAAGTATACCCACACCCGCTCGGCACCTCTCACCGGGGGCAACTCCAGAGTGGTAGAGAGTCCAGCCCCTCTCAAGGAGATTGGTTCCAGAGTCCAAGCTGTGCGTTGAGGTGAGCCCGACTATATCTAGCCGGAACCTCTCAATCTGCATTTCATATACTTAAAAATTTAGTTCATATTTATACCATATTTGACATCATGATCAGTATTTCAGCAGTGGTTATCAATAAAGTGGATGGAATACATGAACTAAAGTAAAATGAACTTAAGGGTGAAAATTACGGGTAGCATATGTGGAATCAATGCTGTGCTACAAATTCACTTTAGTTTCAACTTGTAGTAAAAACATTTACACACAGAAAACAACTAGTGGAAATTATTGTAGCAATAAATGGTTTGATGGAACATCTTGTAAATGAGAAGCTGTTACAATTGGAATTCATGCAAATTTATCTACCAAAGGTAATCCTAAGTGAAACTAAATTCTGTGCAAAAACATGATATATTTTGCTATTAAGCTACAAAAATATTTCCTTTTGTGGCAATCCAAGAAAAGACCAAGGGCCTCATGTATAAAGCCGTGCAAAAAAATCATATGAAAACGTGGTGTTCGGACAACATTGGAAATCCGGATGCATAAAACTGTACATATGCCAAGTTCCACGCACTTCCCCTTTATAAATCCCAAAGAATGTGAAATAGACCCTTCTGTTCAGTGCTTTCTTAAAAGACAATGACAAAAGCATGTGGAAAAAAGAAGAATTTCAGTGAATGAGAAGTGGAGGCAAGGAAAGACATAGTATTTGTTGGCTTAAGCTGTGGTATAAGTAACAAAAAGAAGTTATGGAGTGATACAGCGTGGCAGAGACACTCAAAATTTCAAGTTCTGAAAGTCATATAAGTAAAAAAGAAGTTGTCTAATACCAAAGTCGCTGTGAAAAGGTTGTTAGTCACAGAAGCATTGTTATACAGTCTGCTCAACAATACGCTGACTACATGAATACGTCAGAAATTGTGGTAATGTCCCAAATGCTTCCAGCTACTATCACCATTTACTTCCGAGAATGTCCTCATGCCTCTCCTCGAGTTTACAATCCGGCCCAACGTCTCTCCATATCCCTGCTCTTTAGCGGTCCTTTGGATCATGGGCATTACGAGGTTCTCATGCCTCTCAAATACACACATGATTACCTTCTGGTGACATCGTTTGACGCTGTCGGTATGTGCACACAGGGTGCACACCCATGTGATCGCCACACTAATGTGATGTCACCTGCCCATTCTCCTCTTCCTGAAAAACATTTACAAACGCTTTTCACACCGGAATTTCTATGCAACATTTGCTACAAAACCTTCACGCTCCAGAAACATCTCAAAGCACATTTAAACACACACTCCCCTGAACAAACGCATTCCACACAGGACTTTCAATGCACCTTTTGTTCCAAAAGCTTCCGAGTGCAGAGATATCTGAACGTACATTTAAACAAACACAACACTAAATGAATGATGCAATGTGAACATTGCCAGCAATTCTTCAAAACAACTTGTGCTCTCAAAAAACACTTACAAACTCATTTCATTCTCACCTTCAATTGCACATTTTGTAACAAGGACTTCATGGGTGAGATGGATCTCCACAACCATGTGCAGATCCATTCAACACAAACATTTGTCTGCAAAATTTGCGACAAACACTTTCACGCACACAGATATCTTACTAACCATTTCAAAACACATTCCCTGATGAATTCCTTTCAGTGTCAACACTGCTGTAAAACCTTCACGCGCCAGAAATATCTCAAAGCACATTTAAACACACACTCCACTAAATAAATGCATTCCAAACAGATCTTTCAATGCACCATTTGTTCCAAAACGTTCCGAGTGCAGAGATATCTCAACACACATTTAAAAACACACTCCACTGAAGGAATTATGCAATGTGAACATTGCCAGCAATGCTTCGAAACAACTCATTCCAGTTCCTTTCAGTGTCAACACAGCACTAAATCGTTCATGCACAAACATCGCATTCAGTTTTCCGCAGCTTTTCAAGAAGATACCGCCATTCATGTCCAAGAACATAACATAACATACCTACTGCACTATGTGCTTCTTGCAATGCTCTTCATTGGCCAGCAGAGGTCAACACATCCGGACATTATTAACGTTGAAGTTTGCTCGTCCATTCAATGTATCAAGTATCCATATATGTATGTGTACAAAGGACATGACACTGCATCCATTGCACTTCACAGTGAGCCAGCCGATGATATTTTCCAACATGACGAAATACAGACTTTCCTTGACGGTAGATATGTTAGTGCTCCTGAGGCTATGTGGTGTTTGAACGAGTACAGTCTTTCAGAAAAATCTCATGTGATTACATGATTACCAGTTCATTTGCCGGAACAACATATCATCTTCTTTCATGAGGGTCACGAGGAACAAGCGCTACAAAGACAAGCCAACAAAAACACTAGTGTTACACGTGTTACAGACCCGTCGTTAGACAGTTAGGACCCGAAACCTCTCGGGCCCGCTTCCCCGCCCTCTCTCTGGAGAGGTGAGGGGGCTGGGACGGAATGTGCGTCCTTCCCATCTCCCCCCGTTCCACCCCCGAGCGCCATCCAGCCCCGTCCCTAGCTCTGGGAGGTGGAGGCACGGCGGTGGTCCTCCAGTTTTCAGTCACGGACAATTGTATGTTGCTCTCTCCAGAGTTCCATCTTTTCATTCACTTACAGTCGTATCCTCAAACCCACCCATTTGGACAACTGTGTCTTTCAGGAAGTATTCACCTATCAATACATAATTATGCGGCGTATACTACGCCGCGGGTTCGCTAGTATATATATAATATACATATACACACACACTGTAAAATATGTAAGTATGGCTTTAAATTTTAAACAATGGGCATATCAGTTGATCAGAAACAGATCACATCAGCAGTCTGCACAGATTCTTGAAGTCTGTTTGGGAGGACCTTCTGCACATAAAAGCTGTTTTGTTACATGTGCATCTTTCTGCTGGGAGCAATGGCAACCTGAAGTGATGGTGTGATACTGACAGATTTCTTTTTGGAAGTTACAGCCATCTTGACCATCACGTGGTTCATTCTTTTCCTATTCTTTACACATACAACAGCATTAAAGAATATATAAAAATGTATTTTATATTAATTTCTTTCTTTGAATAAAATTAGCAGTTCAGCTATTTTGAAAAGTCAAATAAGGGCATTAGCATTATATGCACAAAGTGAAAGAGAAAATGCACATTGACTTCTAATGTTAGAGTTCAATTTTTAGATTGATTTTGATATGAAAATGTAATTACTTATTGTGTACTCAAATTACCCTGTATTATATATACTGTAATGAAATAAAAAAGATAGAGAAATATTCCTATGATTTAGCAAGCCAAAAAAAGTAAAATACGGCAATATTTATATTTCTTTTTGTACATTATATTGCTTATTAGTAAATGAATAGCAAGAGCTAGTTAATTTTTTTTACAAATCAAAGCTAAAGCAGTTCAACTTCAAAGCTCCTAACCAAAGACAAAAAAACACCAAACATTACTTTACAATGGCAAACTTGTGTGGAAGCTCCTTAATTACTTATAATTGGATAAATATCATTTGCCAACCCCAATTGGGTCTCCTTTATTCTCTAAAATGGCTTAGAAAGTGAGCTGTGCTTGCCTCTTCTTATGCAAAATTGTGCAAGTAATGTCACATAGTGGTATACACATGGAAGTAGCATTCCTGCATGACAGCTGATGACTTAATGAGGCATAACCACAAGAGAAGAAAGAAAAACACGAAAACAAATTAAATAATCCCACCTAGTGCCTGTCAGACATCTTTCTCTTACCCAACAACAATTTTAAGAGAAATAATTAAGTCTGAGAGGCAGTTTTCCATGGGGTATGCATGAGACAGTCATGTTTTTGATGTTTGTTAAAAGCCTACATCATGTGACATGATATCCATAATACATTTGAAGTGGAACCATTAATTTGTCAATAAAGCTGAAAATTAAGTGGTTTTGGAGCTACATACAGATACAGTAAAAAAGAAAGAAAAGTAATTGAACCTACAGGCACATATAAAGGCTTGGCACCACTAGTTAAAGTGGCACCACTCTAACATACTTGGCACCACTAGTTAGTTTTTAGTTGATTCGCTTATTAGATACGTTGGGGTGGATCTAGAAAGCAGACTCTTCTGGCAGGATACAGGCAAAACAGAAAAGAGAAATACTGTACAGTTAGTCATATTTCACAATATTAAAAAAAGACCAGCAATTATAAATTTGGCTTCATTTTTGCATTTGGTTCCCCAAAATGCATAAACCAAGTATTTCATGAGAAGTTTTTGTCTTTGACTGGCTATGTGATCATTTGCCCTTGAGAAAGGTCTTCTTCTGACTTGTCTTTGCTGAAGGCTGTGTGTGTGTGTCTGCTCAGCTGTTTTTCAAATGGTAAAGCATGTTTCTATAAAACATTACATAAATTAAATAAGTTAACAAAGTGCTTAAAGGCAACCAAACCATACATTGATGGTTTACAATATACCTCTAGTTATCAGCCTTTTCTTTTTTTTAAGATGTCATTATTTAATTTGGCTAGTTTAAAATTTCTGTTAAACTAGCCAAATTAAATAATGACATCTTAAAAAAAAAGAAAAGGCTGATAACTAGAGGTATATTGTGACCCTGTGTTCGGATTCAGCGGGTTGGAAAATGGATGGATGGATGGATAAAAATTCTGTTATCTGTAATCTCAACACAAAGTCACTATGTGCTGTATTTTTGACATCTTTTATATTTATAAATGAAGATCATATCCTTTTATATTACAACCACAAAGTTGTTTTTGAAATTAAGAAATCTTTCAGGGACTGTGTGTCATAATGTATCCACTTGCCCACCTCATTAAATGTCCTATTAAAAAATTCTCTCTTCTCTCGCTCTCTGGACCGACCAACTGAACTTAGCCAAAGACGGTTTTGTTTCTGTTTAGTGAGCCATGCAATTGATAAGGTGTCAGTTGTCATGCTTGTGTTGTAGTTGGGTTTCAGCAGCTTTTTTCTGTTGTTGCTGCTTTTCCTGACTTTGAGTTCCTCTACTAAACAATAACTGTGTACTCAATCATGTTTATTTGAATTGTTAATTCTTTGTATTCTTTGCCTCATAAAAATAAATACAAGAATTTTGGTTGGTATATATTGTACCCGGGCAGCACGGTAGCGCAGTGGGTAGTGCTGCTGCCTCGCAGTTGGGAGACCTGGGGTCCCGGGTTCGCTTCCCGGGTCCTCCCTGCGTGGAGTTTGCATGTTCTCCCCGTGTCTGCATGGGTTTCCTCCGGGCACTCCGGTTTCCTCCCACAGTCCAAAGACATGCCAGTTAGGTGGATTGGCGATTCTAAATTGGCCCTAGTGTGTGCTTGGTGTGTGGGTGTGTTTGTGTGTGTCCTGCGGTGGGTTGGCACCCTGCCCAGGATTGTTTCCTGCCTTGTGCCCTGTGTTGGCTGGGATTGGCTCCAGCAGATCCCCGTGACCCTGTGTTCGGATTCAGCGGGTTGGAAAATGGATGGATGGATATATTGTACCCTGTCATTCATTACTCCAGACATAAAACAATGACACTGGGGAGTGATCTTTTTCTGCATACTTCTATATACAAAATTATTCAATTACTATAAAGCACATCTAACATTACAAGCCTAGTGAACTGTACCCTGTTATAAATGCAGTAAACTTTAACCAAAGTGAATCATGTCATTCAACAAAAACAGAAAAAACATCAGGTATACATTCATACACCTTTTTTGCTAAAACATTTTTGCTAAAGCTCCAAAATTTGTAGTCATGATTACCAAGAAGAGAAAGACAGCCCAGCTTTTAACCTTTAATTATGATGCAGGCAAACTAATATTATAGTATAATATCAGAAAGGTCTGACAATGGGCACATCATTTATAATGCATTCTCCCACTCCAAGATGAAGATGGATAACTTGATAATAATGTTATTAACATAAAGTACATCATTAGAACACCAAGAAAAAGAAGATGTTAAAAAAAATTAAAACAAGTGTCTGTTTTTAGCACATAGTTCCTCTTGTGGAGTGGAGTGTTTTGTTGTTTTTTAATGTTTTTTGAATTAAGAAAGCTCAAATGGAGACATGGCACTTCTATAGGAAACAAACTACATCAGACTACCTATAAAGACATTGTGTTTGAGGCTGCAGAAGGAAGCACAAAGGGGGAAAATAACTGAGAATAGTAATTTTATTATCTGCTGGTGGGTTTGGCAGTGGTAAGCAGGTATCGTCCAAAGTGCACAGTAACAGCAGCAGATGTCATAAAAGCAATCTTAGCTTTAGGAAACAGTTACACGAAGCATTATTCACAAATATTAATTTTGGCAAGTTGTTCTGAATTACAATGGAACAAAAGAAAACCTACCCAGTGGAAAACCAATTGTGAAATACCTTTTAATACAGGATGTGCATTCCAACTATAGTTATTTAGAAATATTTATTTATAATAGATAGATAGATAGATACTTTATTAATCCCAAGGGGAAATTCACAATATAATAATAGGCTGTAACAGTTATTTATTTTTGTCTGGAAAGCCACCTGCCCTATTAAAGCCTCAAGAAACAAACAAACCGACAGTAGTGTGGTCTCATACAGCCCATCCATCCATCCATTTTCCAACCCGCTGAATCTGAACATAGGGTCATGGGGGTCTGCTGGAGCCAAACCCAGCCAACACAGGGCACAAGGCAGGAAACCAATCCTGGGCAGGGTGCCAACCCACCACAGGACACACACAAACACACTCACACACCAAGCACACACTAGGGCCAATTTAGAATCGCCAATCCACCTAACCTGCATGTCTTTGGACTGTGGGAGGAAACCGGAGCGCCCAGATCCAGGACCCCAGGTCTCCCAACTGCAAGGGAGCAGCGCTACCCACTGCGCCACCGTGCCGCCAATACATACAGCCCTCATATTCAAAAAGAACAATACTAAGACACCAACAGAATAATTTTTTGCAATTACTAGGACAGGGTGCATGCACAACGTGGTCAGCTGAAAAAGGACTGTGAAGGGTGTGCAACATTTGAATGTGTTTTTAAAAAGTGCATACACACACAGAAGAGACTCTGAGAGGAAGGTTAGGAAAGTTAAGACGCACCAATACTCTAAGGAAAAGAAATGAAAATTCTCAAATACACTCAGCCTTCATAAAGTCTTGAACTTGTGAGTAAAGCCAAAAGCTAAAGGTGAAAATCCAGGTAATCTAAGGATTACAAACTGTACAGTACATACTGTGCTGTATAGCCTATGTAAGAAAGATAATAGAAGAATGTATGAAACAAATATGTGCATATCAACAATAAAGAAAATATTAAAGTACTCAAATATGCTATAGTATTTCGATTATGCTACACGGAAACAATATACTGGAAATATGCAACAAATATCTATTCAAAATTTTGTGCCTAACTGACAACGCGTACAATAATACAATAAAAAAAATAAATAAATCCACAAAAATTATTATGGAATTCATTTTTCTATAATGCATTTTCAGAATAATGCCCTGTCTTGCAGAGTAGCTGTCTCAGCAAAGCTGTTTTCATACAAATGCTTCATTATGCACTGTTTGGAATTCAAAAACATTGTTAAATGACATGAAAAAAATAATATTAAATGAAAACTATGTAATCATGTAAATTGGAAATTGTTTCAGCTTTTTACTGCCGATTTGCTCCATTATAATTATTAAAGATACATTTTAAAGAAGTATGCCTTGTTATCTAGTTTTCACTACTTTAATGTTAATAAACCTGTCGCCTATTAAATTAACATTCTAATTGTAATGTTACTAAAATTACCAAAAGGAAATGCCATAGAGGGTCAGAGCATAAATATTACCCGTGTCTTGGTCTAAGGGGTTCATTTCTCTTTTTTCCTTCTTAAATAACTGTATTAGGAATGTAACAGTAAAATGCAAATAAAGCAAGCTACAAGGATGCTATCATTACCTGAAAGTACCCAGTCTTTAAAGAGAATTTAATTCCCAACATCAAATAAATTGGTACAATAGGATTTTGAAACATATTGATGTGCAGTGCATCTTAAACAATCTTATTTTTTTGCACACTGCCCACATGATTTTCTTCATTTTATTCGCTTTCACCCTTTTGTCTATTATCTCCTAGAAATTCCTGTATGTGGAAAATAAATCTGTGATGCATTCAGTCAACTACATTAGCAACTGAATGCATTGAAGTGGTGATTTTTTTTTCACTATTCAAAAGTGAGGTATAATCTCTTTGATTAAATTGAAACCGGGTCCTCAGGAGGTGAAGGGCGTTTTTTTAATAAAAGCATCCAGTGCCTTGGCCTCTAAATATTTATATCTTATATAATAAAATGTTTGTTAATTAATTGCACTGTCACAGTGGAAAGTTTGATCTAATCACCATTCAATTATAATGCAAATGAACTGATTCCGAGGTGAAAACTCAGCTGGGATGGAAAAAAAAAAAATTAATGAAGTGGCTTTTCAATCCAGATCTCTTTTCAGATTAATACAGATCTCCTGCAAGACATGAACTTGGCAGCAATTAAAATGGGAAAATAAAACATAATTTTAACTTGGAGTTCACAACACTGAAGCTGTGGAAAAGAGTTTATTTGACAGCATATATTATCTCATATACAAAAAAATCCATCTGGGATATCTGTTTTCAAATATCTGCAATCCCTTACTTTCTAAGAATGCTTAACTGTTTGATGGAGTTTAGAAAGTATCCAGTGTGCAGTAATTAAATCAGGTATCTGCAGTTTTCGGCTCCTAAAGTTTGAGACAAGTCAATTTTGTTTGAATGCTCAAGGAGTTATTTCTGAATAATGCCCAGGGCAGTTTTATTATGACCTGAAGTTTTCTGCATTTAATAAAACCTAAAAAATACATAACTAAACAAATATATAAATGTTTTATGAATTGTTGACTATAATGTTGTAGTGGAATTATACTATCAAAAATATAAGAAAACTGCATTTAAATGTTTAACACTTTTAAACATAAAGTCGTAAAATATTCAAAATTAAAAACAATTTTTTAATAACATTTTAAAAATCTGAAGTACAGAAAAATAATTTTAAAGTATATTGTGTATTGTAGCTTATCAATAAGGTCCAGTACTAAGTGTCTGGAAGATACTCAGAATTCAATTGCTGTTTCAGAAATAAAACCTAACAAGTTTCACTGGGAACCATAATGCATTAAGCCAATACTCCAACTAGTCAGAAATTATTCCAAATTTATCATTATGTAACCAGTGAAAAGATTTAGCTTTGAATTCCTTACTTGTAAATGTGGTATGCTCCCATGTTTGTGCGTGCATCTTCTTGATTTGAAGTCGCCACTATTATTTCACTGTTTTCATTGCACTAAGACTCTTATTCAAGTTCTATTCTACTTTCTGGTCACAAAACACTCTTAATAACTGAACTTTTACACCTGAATTCCTGAACTGATCCAAAGCACAATCACATATTAATTTATTCCAAGTTAGTTCAGAGTCATTGATTGAATAACCTTATATAGTATGTCCATGGGACAAAACGGGGGTATCCAGAAAAAAAAAGATAAATATGGTGAAGGTATGGAAATTTCACAACAACTATGTTACTATTAACATTTTGATAAGCTAATCACATACTGTGATAAAACTGAGTCCAGTACCTTCCTAGGATTGTAAACTAGGGGTGTTGAATCTGTGAATTCTTCAAGGAGTGCCAAAGACTATTGCTGGAAAGATGGCCTTTTTTCCAAAGTCAGAGTGCAGCCACCGTGACCCTGGCCATGACAAAGGGATGGAAAGTGAAGTAAAATGTAGTAAATTACAGGCATTTTAAGTTATTTGAGAATCTTTCCAGGCACGTGGTAGACTCAGTTTTCAAAGGTAGACTTACCCAGTCTTGTAGTTTATTCATGAAGCAGAAGGCGAGAACCTTCTACGGGGTAACAACAACATCAACAACTTTTATATTATATAGTACATTTTCATACAAACAATGTAGCTCAAAGTGCTTTACAAGATGACAAAAAGAAAGTTATATGAAAAGAAAGACAAATAAGATTAGGCAATAATGTTAAAGAGTAAGTAACAAAGAAAAAAGGTAAGGTCAGATGGCAGTGAGAACAGAAATAAACAGACAAAAAACAAATTTTGCAGGGTTTCCAAGGCCAAAAAGACTGCCTAGCACCTACTGGGCATTCTACCTAACTTAACGGATTGCGGATCCCTGAAGAATATCATAATTCAATGCCCATAGTCTATCGGTAATACAATTAAAATGTAGCTACAAAAAAAACCATATTAAAATAATGTTTTTTTTTTTTTTTTTAATGAACCACAGTACTGGCCTGATGAATTTCTATCAGTAAAGTATTCCAGATTTTAGGTGCATAACCGCACAATGCCAGCTCACCACTTCTTTTAAGTTTAACTCTTAGAATTATAAGCAGACCTCCATTCAAAGATCTAAAGTTACGACGTGGAGTGTAGGGGGATAGCCATTCCAAAATACATTTAAGGCTTTATAAATCATTAGTAGTATCTTAAAGTCAATTCTGAATAACACAGATAAGAGACCATCCAATTGCAGGATACAAGGAGGACAGTCATGCTTCATTTTGACTGCTGATGGAGACAATGCCATCTACTTATCCACAAATTAAACTGATTACACTACTGTTCAAAAGTTTTTAATCACCCAGAAGTTTTAATATTATTGATAAAAAGTGACACCTTTTATCAAGGTACCACAAAATTGATTTAGAAATATAGCCAAGACACTACTAGGGTTGCAAATGGCTGTTACTGCTTCAAATGACTGACTTTTATTATTTGTATATGACTACAGCCACCTCATTGTCTGATACAAACTTGACACAGCAGCCAAATCACAGTCAGGCCAATAAATGTTTTTTTCCCTGTATTTTTCAGTATATGTTTTGTTCAATACTACTGTGTAATACTACTGTATATGGAATGCCAATGTGTAAAAACACGTTTTTTTCTAATTTTCACATTGAACATTTGTTGATCTTTGCACGTTTTTCTACTTTGTTATAAGTAAAAAAAACAACCCAGAAAAGGAAGAGGGTCAGTAGTTCAATTGCTGCACATCTGGACATTTTAGAGCGGCTGCAGCAGAGACAACAAGAATGGCTAATTGCCCAGATGGAAGCAGCCAATCAATGAGAGGACTGTCTCCTCTCCATATTTGAATGGCTAGCTGCCAACTCAGAGCATGTACCAAATGCCATGGATGGACAGTCTCATGAATATTACCCAGGCACAAATGTACAACCACCATCCCTATTCAAGATTCCACTACACATCCTCACTGTACCCATGCATTGAACCAATGCCACCATTTGCCTGATTAAGTATTGTCATTTTTTGACGCATATGCTGGACAGTAGGACAAATCATCCAACAGTGTGCAATCTATATTTAACAGTAGCTTTAACTTAACTGTAACAGTTGACACTTAAGTTATTGTATGGATTATAGATTGTTATATACAGTATGTACTTCATAGTTGCACTGAAATAATAGGTAATGGCAACAAATTTGCATTGTAGCTGTCTCAACAACACATTAATGTTAATTTATTGCATGGATACAGGCAGGGTGTGGAGTGGAATCTTGAATAGGGATGGTGGCTGTACATTTGTGCCTGGGTAATATTAATGAGACTGTCCATCCATGGTGTTTGGTACATGTTCTGAGTTGGCAGCTAGCCAATCAAATATGGAGAGGAGACTGTCCTCTCATTGATTGGCTGCTTCCATCTGGGTAATTAGCCATTCTTGTTGTCTCTGCTGCAGCCACTCTAAAATGTCCTGATGTGCAACAATTGAACTATTGACCCTCTTCCTTTTCTGGATTGTTTTTTGAAAACATTTTAACAAAGTAATTGGTTTGTTATAATCTTTGTTGTATTTGTTCCCACTGTAACATCTTCATCCAACTACACCGGGATAATATGTTCTTCTTCACATTTATGTTCACAATATGTTCACAAAAATTGTGCAGTACACAACAAGCAGCAACCAAATAGGTAGTGAAGGTGAAGCAAGAATCACTTATCTTCAAGAGAACTCTCCATTGTGCATAACTTGAGTCTCCTAACAACAATTTCATCCCCAATTCTGATAGGACTTTGATGCACATTGTGGTTATGCCTAGAGTAGTGGTCTCAAACTCTGGTCCTGGAGGGCCATAGTGACTGCAGGATTTCATTCTAACCCTTTTCTTAATTAATGATCTGTTTTTGCTGTTAATTAACTTCTTTTGAATTAATTTTCATTGACTTGTTCTTGAAGACCCTTCAACTGTTTCTTTTTCCTTAATTAGTAGTCAAACAATAATGAGATATAAAATGAGCCAAAACATGACCAGAAAACTGTGTCCATCACACAATGTCTGAGAATGGATAAAGATGAAGGTCTCAGGAATGCTGATCTATTCAGGTCCACAAAACATTTTATTAGTGCTCTTAGAAAAGAGAAAATCAATAATTATGGAAATGTATGCTATTGCACAATGAGAGCAGCAACAAGTCATGAAATTAAAGAACGGTTTTAATCAACAACAAGAATTGGCTCCTACTTATGCAACTGGTTGGAGTGAAATTGGTTGGAGTTTGAGACCCTGATTTAGTTGGTTTTCTGTTGGCTCACTCACTTCATGTTTCATTTCTGTTTGGGTGCCATTTAAGGAAAGAAATGAAGCAATTCAGAGGAATGCTGGAGAAATTCAGGGGAACGTATCTTAAAAAACAAGTCAATTATCATGAAAGGAAAAGGAATTAATTAGCAGCAAAAACTGGTCACCAATTAAAGAAAAGGGTTAGAATGAAAACCTGCACCAAATGTGGCCTTGTCTGTGTATACCCCTTCATTAGCCATTCAAAATCCTGGATATCCAGGCAGGAAATAGTCCAATTACTTCCCTTTGATTTATCTTGCTTCTTGTATATCAAAACACAAATTATAGTTTAGGGAAGGGCCAAGTGCCTTCAACAGTTTTGCAGAAGAAAATGGTTTCTTTTGATCAATAAAATGTTAATATGCTGTCTAAATCATGATCTTTAACATCAACAGTAATCTGTGTACACAAGTAAACCTTACCTCACACCTGATATTCCAAAAGCTAGAAAATAAACTACAAACATGGTAGCGAGCATGCACTTTACAAATAGCTGCAAGGCATGTAAAATTTACTATGTTGGCTATGAAGATACTACAGTATGATACGTAGATTTAGCAATAGTGGCCATTAATGACTCATTGTAGGACCAATGACATCCATCCTTTTCGTTTGACAGACTCATGGTAGCCATCACTTGATAGATAGATAGATAGATAGATAGATAGATAGATAGATAGATAGACAGACAGACAGACAGACAGACAGACAGACAGACAGACAGACAGATAGATAGATAGATAGATAGATAGATAGATAGATAGATAGATAGATAGATAGATAGATAGATAGATAGATAGATAGATGCTTTATTAATCCCCAAGGGGAAATTCACATACTCCAGCAGCAGCATACTGATAAGAACAATATTAATTAAAGAGCAATAAAAACACAGTGCAAGTTAAAAAAAATGCAAGGCGGAGAGTGCAAGGCAGGTATAATAGACAATAATTTTGTAGTGTTAATGTTTAGCCCCCCCCCCCCCCCCGGGTGGAACTGAAGTGTCGCATAGTGTGGGGGAGGAACGATCTCCTCAGTCTCCTCAAGCTGCTCCTCTGTCTGGAGATGATACTGTTCAGTGGATGCAGTGGATTCTCCATGATTGACAGGAGCTTGCTCAGCGCCTGTCGCTCCACCACAGATGTCAAACTGTCCAGCTCCGTGCCTACAATAGAGCCTGCCTTCCTCACCAGTTTGTCCAGGCGTGAGGCATCCCTCTTCTGTTTGCTTCCTCCCCAGCACAAAACCACGTACAAGAGGGCGCTCGCCACAACCACCTGATAGAACATCTGCAGCATACTTATTCTAAGGAAGTATAGTCTGCTCAGTCCTCTCTTGCACAGAGCATCAGTATTGGCAGTCCAGTCCAATTTATCATCCAGCTGCACTCCCAGGTATTTATAGGTCTGCATTCTCTGCATACAGTCACCTCTGATAATCACAGGGTCCAGGAGGGGCCTGGGCCTCCTAAAATCCACCACCAGCTCTTTGGTTTTGCTGTTGTTCAGGTGTAAAACCATTTAACAAAGCCCTTGATTAGGTTCCTATACTCCTCCTCCTGCCCACTTCTGATGCAGCCCACGATTGCAGTGTCGTCAGAAAACTTTTGCACGTGGCAGGACTCTGGGTTGTATTGGAAGTCCGATGCCAAGACAGGGTTGTGAGTTGCCACTTGAGGGATGAAGAACTCCATACTTGGAGTTCTGATAAAATTGCTCATTTTTGACACCATGCCTTAACAGAACATGTATATAATATTTTTTTAAATAGTAGATTTGTCTACACCAAGCTGATTGCTGATCAGTCTGCACTGTCCACAGTTAACAAACCTCTGAAGAGCACTGTCACTGAATCCATTTTCATCATACCACTCAAATTACTAGATAATTTTGCATATGCACTTCTTGACATCCTGATGTTCTCTCTATTAACAGTAAACTTTTTTCAAATTAATTCTGTCACATCAGACATTGTTTTGCAGATGCATCCAGCAGCCATGTGTGCATTTCACTTGTTTGGGTGATTGCATTTTTCCTTCTCCTAATTGAAATAATAATATTTCAGAAATCACCACATTTATGTTGTTGAGGTGAATATATATTGCAAAGCTCAGCAGCATAATCTCAGAAGACACAAGGTCCACGCTTGTTTTTAGATTCACAGTGGCTGATGATGACATTTAACTTTTTTTTTTTTGTGCAGTTCAATGATGTCAGAGAAATTTGGCAAGGGAACTTTTTAAGAGTTAACTGTGAGTTAACAGTCATTAAGAAGAAAACTATCAAAGTGAACTTTGGTAGAGTGCATGTTAGGGGTCAGTGGTGTTAGAGTTTATATTTATTAAAACATTGTGTCTCTAGTTCTGTGCATGTGGTTGTGGGGTGTTCTGTGTGAAGGCATGCTGATTGCTTGAGTAGGTCAGCTGTTCCACATCGATACTTCACTGGGCATAATTAATGCATCTGCACTCACAATAGTAATAAAAGGGAGTCAAAGCAGGTTCATAGGAAACTAGCGTAGGGAGATTGAAACACCCAGCTAGGAGAAAAAATCATGAGTGTGAGCAAATGTGGGGAATCCCATCGGCGATGAAGGTCAGGCTCCAAGCATCCAGGTAGGGTTAGGGTCAAAGGATGGTGGTCAGGGTGAGGGCCGGAGAGAAAACAATAGATATCAGCATCTCATATTGAATGCAAGACCTAAATTATGAGTTTAGGAGACATGAAAGAAAGACGTTGATTTTTTTAAAAGGGAACTCCATTCTGGACATTAACTTATTATTGGATTTTATATTTTTGCTGATTTTAATTTCCACAAAATTCTGTTTTTATGGAGGGATGTTTTATTTTTCGACACTGTTGTTAATAAAGCACTCTGCATTTTTACACCAACCTCTTGTTGCTATGCGTCCTCATTGTCAAGTTCATCCTTTGACATGATTATTAATGTACAGTGATCAAGGATGGTAATGCCAGCTGTGGGCAACCCATACATCACATGAACCCAAAACGAAGGTCATGGTTCACCAAAGATATGAAAGCACTGGTTAATGTCACATACTAAGCCCTTTCAAGATTACCCCTGCTTTGCTTCAGAAGTGTAGAAGATAATCTGCTCGTTATTTTACACCATATCTACTTTTTTCTTCATAAATCTGGTTTCTACTTTATGATCATTATTTCTGTATTTTTCTTTAGCATTCAATCCCATTAAGTCTCACATATTGTGAAATTTAAGAGCAATAAGCCCTATGCTACAGTATGAATTTAGGACTTCATTTTAAATAAATTGCAGATAGTCAAAGTTAATTACATTTTTTAATGATCATTCTTTTAAATACAGATGTTCTGCAATGTTTTGTTCGGTCTCCTTTATTATTTACACTCTATATTTGTGATCTTGGACAGAACTATTACCACTGTTCCATGATCAAGTATGCTGATGACTTTAGGGTATCTGAAGAGGATGACGGTGTGGTGGAGGGCCAGCACCTAGCCAAGGCGCCTTCGTAGTGGAAGAACCGGAGAGAGAGTGCGCATAGGGCATTATCTCCCCAGGGACGCTAGATGGCAGCCCCACGGATTCCCGCAGGGCTTCTTGGGAGATGGAGGTCTGTTACACAGCCCTATGGGCACTGCCAAGGGGTGCTGCAGGAACTCCTGAGCGCTACTTCGTTAAGCACCCACCTCACCCGGAAATACTTCTGGACCACACTAACAGGCCACTGAAAGTGCTTTCAGGTGCAGCATGAAAGCAGCAGCCTCATTTCATTCCAGGAGCCACAGTGGGGAGGAAGAGGATAAAGTTTGTAGGAGGAAGGAGGAGGCAGACAGAGAGAGAGAGAGAGAAAAGAAGAAAACTGGAAGAAAAAGAGACCATGTGCTGTGTGCTTTATTCCTGTGCTTTGGTGGTGGGAAACGCTTAAGAGAAGAGTTTCTCATGAAATAAAAGCCACGTGTTGTTTTGGACTTGTGCCTGTGTCTGTCTGTGTCTGGTTTGGGGAGCTGGAGCACCCCCTTCAGTTCACAAGTGAAGCATTTGGCAGGATTTTTGGCCACCTGCGAAGCAGGGACCTGCGTTCTAAAATGTCTTGTGACAAAATCTGGCACGGCAGTGAGACAGCACTCACAGGCTCCATGCAGGCACGCAGAAGCATGGAGAAAAGGAGCTACAGGCAACGAGTGAAGACTGAAAAACCTGGTGTATGGCATTGTCAGCAGCAAGGGAGCTGAAACGGGAAGCAATACAGTCAGCCAGAAGAAGAAAGCACCGGACAATGGGTTCCAGAAGGAGGTAGGTGCCAAGCGCAGGATTACTACATCCTGTGAATGTTTTACATCCCTTGTGTGTACTTACTCTGTAGGTGGGGAAAGCCTGGATGTCAGTTTGTGGCCGACATATGTACCAAAAGAAGATGACGATTGTGTATGCTCAAGATGGCTCAAGCTATGGTTACCTCACCATGCTGTTTGTCCAGGAGGGTCACGAGACCAGCAACAAGGACCCAACAGAGGTCTGAAGCGGATGGTGGCCCTTGAATGCTGGAGCCTCACCTGATGAATTGGGTCCTGCAAAGGTGGAAGGGGGCAGTGAATGCCCGAACTGCCTTCCCTGGAGAAGGTAAGGGGTC
This sequence comes from Erpetoichthys calabaricus, assembly GCF_900747795.2. Lineage (NCBI taxonomy): Eukaryota > Metazoa > Chordata > Cladistia > Polypteriformes > Polypteridae > Erpetoichthys > Erpetoichthys calabaricus. The sequence goes on along the minus strand of NC_041402.2, from coordinate 52,633,422 downwards.
AGAAGGAATGTGCTGGGATCCGCCAGTAAATTAATGGAGGAAATGCTGGCTGGCATGGCGATTGGCCTTCCCTATCCCCTAGGACACCCGACTGAGCCTGTGCAGTAAAGGCACAGGCTTAATGGCTCATGGCTGTCAAACGGGGACAAGCGAAGCCCAGGTCAACTGCTGTCCGTAACAATTAACTGTGTTTTTATCACATGGAAGCCCAAAAGAATTCTTCAGCCAGTATAAGACTTGTTATATGTGATTTACCATATGAAGAATTTGATCAAGGGTTTGGACAGGATAGTCAAGATGCTGTCTGAAGAAGGCACACGACTATTTGAGGATGCTCAGTGCAGGACTTTCCACCCCGGTAGACGCAGTGTTACAGGTGAGTGCTTACGGTACGATACATAAAAGGGGAACACCTAGTGTTCTTGGGATTTTAACATTTCAGCTATGTAACAAATGAAAAGAAGGTAACGCTATGAGTGGGTTTTAAATCACCTTTGTATTCTATCCTACATTAGCATACTATCCAAAACACAAAAGAAAAAAGAAAGTAAATTTTTTTCCAGAACAATCACTTTTGATATTTTAACTACTTAGTAGGTTGCATATTAAATATTAATATTAACTGCTATAAAACCAACACTTTTTTATTTTTAAATAACAGTAAATGGTGTTCTTACTACTGTACAATATGCATTAGATAAAGCAAACATTACAGTATATACATAATATTGGCATAAAAATATTAGATCAAGCAGCAAGTCATTAGTGTGTTTGTTTTAATACAGTACTGTTAGCATCTACAGTTATGTACTTTTTGCATTTTTGTGAGATTTAGTATGTAAAGTTACATAGACATGTGTCACTTTATTACCGGTATTTACTGGTGAGGAGTGTTATAACATGATGTTGCATTTCTCAGATATGTTTATACAGTAAACCTTAAGTACAATAGGTTGCACTTAACCTGAGTGGTGCATCTTGAACATACCTAACCAGTTCTCAAGGGGTCTGATGACTATTTGTACTGTTGTTTATGCTATTTGTCTCCATACCTACTGTACATTCAGCAGAAGATCCTTTCTCAAGAACTTATGGATTAGATATTTTTTAAATTAAAGTGGAAAGTTAAAAGGTCCAAATTAGGTGATGTTAACAGTGATGTCCCTTTGAAACCACTGTTGGAGTGGCTGCTGTATCATTTGCATAAATGATCTAGATAAAAATGTAATTAACAAGTCGATTATGTTTACAGATAACACTAAATTAAGCAGAATGATGGATAACCTTGGGTAAGCAGAATCATTACAGATAGACCTGATCAGAATTCAAATTTATGTTGGTATGTTGCAGTATAACTTTTTATTTAAATAAATGAAAAGTTTTGCACATATGAAGGAAATGATTTAGATATTCTTCTGTTCACTCAGACTGGTGGCATAAACTTAATATATTTTTTGAGGCTGGGATCAAAAGGTAAGAGGGGTTTTTTTATAAAGAGGAAAAATCCTATTCAATAACAAGCAAAAAGGTTAAAATGCCAAAAAGTCTAAATTAGACAGCAAACTAATCCAAAGGACAAAGAGAAAGAGGTTGTTTAGTTTATCTGTAGCAAAATTCAGTAACAAAACAAATCAAAAGAATTTCTAATGAGAGAAAAATTCAAGCATACATACTGTAGAAAATTGTTTGTTTGCTAATATTCCAAAGCTAAAATAATCTTCACACTATGCCACCATTTTAAATACCCGACAAATGATGATGTCATATGCCATGATCACAAAATCTTCTTTGAAATCTCAGGATAAAATAATTTCCCAAAATTGTGACTTGAATATATTATAACAATAAAAATAAACAACTCTTACAGTAAGAATTTATAATTGAAAAATAATGTGTTAAAATGGACAGCACAAAAATTAAGATTCTTAACAGATATGATGTGCAGTGTCAGGAATTAAACCTGACAGGACACCTTATTGTTGGAAACTTGGCAATAGTTTTATTCACTTATTTGAATGTTATTAATATTTTAACTGTACTTAGTGTTGTTACCACTTTTGTAACTGTTAGAAAAAAGCTGAGTCTGTACAAAGATTACTGTAAAAAATGTAACCAGAAGAATAAAAAACCTTAACAGTGGAAGAAACATACTCAGACTCAAGAACAAGCTTCATTCAAAACTATTAAAAGTACCAGATCAGCAAACTAAATTTTTGGGTGGTGCAAAAAAGAATCAAGTCAGTACTCTAAGCAAAATTCAGTAAGTAAACTAACCAAAGTAAATATTTCTTTTGAAAGCCACAAAACTAGCTGCCATCTTTATATATGCTGGCAGTGATAATGTCATGCATCACAGGATTAGGGTCACATGACTTAAAATGATTGGTCAAATCACAACAAAGATGGCCACTGAAATTAAATTTGACCTCACCAAAATGGTGACAGCATGATGACTCTGTCACTAAAATAATGCAAAAAAGACGCATAAAAATAATAAAAAAATAAAAGATTCACAACAGTAATGATACAAGCATTGGCATATCTTTTTATGGGTGCCTGATCATATTATTTGGATTATATGACATAGTGCCACTTTATAATTTATGGTGGCGAATCACTGTCAATGATAAGGGTTTTTGGATCATTAACGTGTTTCACGTTTTCTTTGCTTTTTGTATTTTTCTTTTGGTTTTGAAATACTGTATGTGGAGGAACGAAAAATTCCTGCAAGTATTAAAAAAAAAATTTATAAAAAAACCTGAAATTCAATTTTAGTCACCAACCTAATGTACCCTTTGAGATGCAATACATCTGTCCTTATAAGTGTCCAATACACTTATCACTTCTTCAATTCCTGGAAACATCTCATGTAGTTATTTTTGTTACCATGTCTAGAGACACTGTGGCAAATCATCTTCTTTTCAGTCTCAATTTTAAATTTGGGAAAAACTTTAGAGAGCGAGATCTGGCAAATTTGCAGACCACATTGTTTTTGGTAAAAAAAACCTGTGACAATGTGGTGTGTTCAGGTGCACTGTCATGGTGTAAAATGCAATTTTGTGTATGCTTCTGCACTTAAAAGTTTTTTTCCAAGTTTTCCCATGGATTCCTCAGCAGTTCAGTGTTATGTTTCTTATTAACAGTCTGTTCAGGTAGAAAAACCTCATTATTAATATGTCAGCCACCAAAGTCACACACACACCTGAAGAATATGTGTCAGAAATACGCACTCAATCAAATCAGCACCAGGCCACTTGGTGGACTGATTAGCAAGACTGTAGGCATAGGATATCTAGTACCATAGTCAATAACTACAAGCTACTATTGACTCATTCCAGGAATTTTTTGGTTCCCAAAATTTATTGGGCAATGTTCTTTTTTGACTTTGAATTCTTTCTTGGTTTTGGTTTTGCTGAATATTTGATCCTTCCATAATGACTTTTATTCAATGTATTTGTTTAATCTTTTTGGTACCTCTATCTCCCAGTCCATCTGCTTTTTGTCCTTTTTATGACAAAACATTTCTTTATTTTAGATAGAATACATATTAAATTAAGTGTGCTCATCATTCTCCACATCCAGACTGTGTTAAGAAGTCTACAAGAATGTGACCTTGGTTATTCAAGAATCCTTCTCAATCTCTTCAAAAGTCTCTTGAGGAGCAAGAGCCATATTTGAACACCACAAGAACCAGGTGTAGTTTGAAAATACTACACCTGCAATAAACAGTTAGCTCTGTTATACTCTGACCCTCATATTAGCAGCAGGAAGGCATAAATGTCTCTAAAGATCTTACTGAATGAACAATACATTAAAAACAAACATGTATAACTGCATAATGCAAAGAATATCACAGTGTTCCCACATATATGTTTTCAGAAATGACACTCCATAATGCAAACAACCAATTATATACAATCTATAAAAAACAATTAACAAAACTCCAATGTAAATGAAGAATACTACAAAATTCATCAATAATTGACATGCTGGCACTTTGTCCCCCAGCAAATGTAATGACAAACTGGTCGAAAGAGCTTACCCATATAATGACCTACCATTTCTTCAGTGAGCAGAAGCTGGCTCCATGAAACTTGAATCTTTTAATCTTTCGTGCAATATAAAATGGCTAGTTTTTCCTATTTGTAAACAATCAAAAACGGTTAGTGTTCTCTACACCAGAAACTGTTATTGCTGGAAGGCACTTATTTTAACCTTTGGTTATGAACAATATTACTCCAAATTGTCAACTCAAATTGTCACCATTTGACCCCTCTCTCTTTTTCTGTTGTGCATCTGGTTTAAATGCCCCTTGAAAATGAGGTCATATCTGGGGACAAGGAGCAAGCATAATTACAGCCCACACATTGTTAATTTTAAGGGGCAATCAGGTAAATAAACTGCAGTGACAAGTTTCCTAAAGGATATTCATGAACTTGTCTTAAACATAAAAGGCATGCATTTAAATTCAGACTGTAAACAACCCCAGATTACATAACACTGCTACATGTTTACATATGTTGAGAACAACTCAAAAGAGGTTTATAATACATTTGTGAGGCTTCATCTCAAAAATATTTTGTAATTTTCTTCTCTATAATTAAAAATATATATATAGAACAGCACCACAGAAAAGTCCAGAAAAGAAAGATCAGAATTTTTCCAAGAAGTGATATGAGCTTTGAAGAATGATCAAAGAAGATGAATCATTTCACTTTTAAGGAAATTAAAAGGTGGACTGGGTTAATAGAAGTGTTCCAAAATATGAATGGAAATAGTATGGTGGATTTCAGGTGTTACTTTAAAATGCATTCTTCAACTTGGCCATGGGATCACAGCTGGAATCTGGTTAAGGGTAAACTTTGCAATAACTTTATCACAAACGTTTGGTTCACAAACAGAGCCATACATACTTTACATGGAATAATTTATTAGGTACTAAGATAAACAGTATAGTGCTTAGGGAACCTTCAACTCTTAAATTAGTAATTTTTCTCAGAAGCAGTCCTGTTCTAGGTAAAATGGTTCCTAAATTGGCTATTAAATTAACACATATGATGTCATCCTTAAGTTTAATTTTATTAGCGTAAAATCATACTGGGAACAAGCAAAACACATTTCAATCAAGAGAACGCAATACAGCATTTTATAAAATTAACATACGTTAGAAATATTGCCAATATTCAATGCTTTACACCCAACCTCTCATTAAGAGTGTCTTACAGAAAGTAGGATTAGTGTGAAATCCAGTCATAGTAAGTCACCATTCACAGAAATGAGCCCTGCATTTAGCCAATTCTGCGTTTCTGCAATTCATTAAGCCAGAATTACATGTTGTGAGCCCAAAGATGTAGATAACTTGCTAATACTGCTTTTTGGAACAGGATAAAGATTTTCCTGTTCCAGAAATGAAAATTTGAGGGAATCCAGCACAGCTACTGGAGCACTCAATGCTTTGGAACTAACCTGCTAATAGGTTTAACCTGAGGCACAATACTTAAGGAGCAGAGCATCCGATGATAAGATCAAAGGCCGTAAATGTCCTGTCAGAAATGTTGATTCCAGTTGCAATATTTAAGAAGCAGAAAAAGCCGACCAAATGTTGAATGTATCGTATTAATTCCTTGACCAAATTCTGCCCAGAAAAACATAATCACACCTCAATGCCCAGAGGCATGTCCAGTTAAGAGTCTGAATTAATGTTACCATTTTATATATATGCAGAACTGGTTGTGCTACCCATCTTAAACAGGTTTAAATTTTAAGTAATCAATGTAGACCTCAGTGTTAATGTTTGCAGTCACCATGCTCTGCATATGTCTCAGTTACATTAATATAGGATTTGTAAAAACAGTGTTAATATTTGTGATTATCTATTTGAATGACAAACACAACGTATTTTATTACTGCAAAAATTTGCTATCTTTTGGAATGACAGAGACATAGCAACTGGATGAATATACAGATAGACACACAGACGCATATCCTTTTTTACAGTGAATACATATACTGTATATATCAACACTCTGAAACAGAAAATCAACCTTTGGGAACATGTTTATTTTATAAGTATGAAATTTCCTAGTTAAAGAAAGCTTAACTGACATCTTGTTAGATTTTTTGTCATACTACAGAAATTAAATATGAATACATCTTATTATTCTTTGTTTCTTTAACTACTGGATATCTGAGCTGCTATGAGATATGACATGTAAGAGAAGTTATTGTGTCAATTATGTTTTTATTTAAATTTAAATTAATTTTGAAAATAACTGTGGGATTCTGTGAAATTCTTCCAGTATATTTAATGTAGCTGTGTTTTTCCAAAGTTACCAAAGTTCAGCAGCTCTAACTCAAAAATGGGATTCAACAAAAGCCTGACGTGCAGAAATGATTCCACAGACAAAATATCTTCGTTTTTAAAAGTTTAGTTAAAATTCAAAGTAAAACAGTTCACACAAAAAAGAAAATTAAAATTCTTATTAAGAAAAGTTCTGTTCAAAGTTTAAATCTTGTTAAATCTCAAATCGTTACTATTTGCTTAACATTCCTGAACCATTTCAAAACGTTTCTGAACCATTTCAAGACGTTCAGAAGACTGTATGCTTATCCCATTTCTAAGTAGAAAATGGGTCTTTCAAGTCCCTATGTACTGGGACCTGTTCTAAACACAACTGAACTTATTACCACACTGTTTCTCAGTTATAGTAAGAAGGTTCTATCTCTTACTAACTTATAGGGGGAAAAGACCATACCATTGTCTATGACTATGGAAGTAATTATATTCTATTCAAATTAAGCAAACATTAATATGAGTTTAACTCAAAACTTTAACTTTCTAAAATTGGCTCTTACATTTAATATGATTGAAAATAATAAGTTAAGATCCATAGAACACAATGACATCATGAAAGAGAGATAGATTTCATTCTTTTTTTTTTTCAATTTATTTTTACAGTTCCCTTAATCTCAGATTGTGTCCAGTGACTGAAAGCAAGGGATTCTATAGCAGTTGCAAAATGTACTAATGATAGTGAACTGGCTTGATGTTGCTATATTGAATTTTAAAAATGGGTACAGGCATGAAATCCCAGAATACACCTCGCACAAGGCAGGCAAGCCGCAGCTCAAAAGACAGGCTTTTACCTTGTTCAGGCCCAAAAAAAAGGGGCCGACACTTTTAAAACTCTAAATATCATAAAATATCAGAAGGAGACCAGGAAAACAATTAAAAATCTCTGCCCTAAGAAAACTAAACAAAGCTACTTACATATTTTAATACTTATTAGAAAAGAGAAAGAAACACACAAAAATAGACTCAAAATTCAAATAGTGGCTTAACTAAAGTAGTAGTCTAAACCAAAGAATCTAAGAACATATGCATGGAAGCAAAACAAAATCACAACAGGTTTCCAACCAATGATACAATGGTGAAGCTATTGAGCCTTCATCAACTTTGGGTAAAATACTGCTGGGGTCAATACCTAGGCTGCTTAATACCTCTTAAGAACAGATAAACATAACAAAATGAATAAACACCGCATGTATTAGATTCAAACAAAAATGTGCATAGTATAATAATGCTGCCAGCAAAATGTGGAAAGTAGTGGTTTTTTTACACTAGACAAAATTTAGAAGAACATCAATGTCACACTTGCAGTTAAGAGCTCTGAAAAGAACAGCAAGTCAAACCAAAATACAAGAAAAAGACCACAAAACAGTAACAGAGACATTAGCAGAAATGGTTTTCAGACCAGCATATCTAACACTGACTCAGGTTTCTTTCACTCAAACTATCAGTACAATAAATTATTGTTTTTATTTGAAAGAAATCAACAATAGGATGTTGACCACCACATCTGCATACCTCCATATTACATAGGCAGATGTTAATATTGCTTATTATGTTATAGGTTCGTATATGTATATTCTTGTATTAGTTTGTCTTCAAAGATAATTACATATTAACTACAAATGATATAGACTCAGTTTTGTAGTTTGAAAGAAATTGGCACTATGCACTTATGCACCAATGTTGTTTTGTGTCGTCATTTGCCATAGTTTATCCTGTTTTCATCTTATTGATGTCCTGGGTTCTAGAGGAGTATTCCAGATGTGTGCACCACAAACTTATGAATATTTTTGCCATAACACAATCATCTCCTCAAATTCAAAGAAAAGCTCCATTGCCTGCATACTGGCTTCTACTACAAAGTGAGGTTGTTAGAACTGATAGTTGTAATGAGTACATTGCTGAATCTTAACACAGACCACAGCATTCACTTTTCATTACTACCTGTGCAGAGGTCGGCTCATAAAATCAAATTTCTAATGGTTTGCCATATAAAAGAATGATGCAAAAAATCAAACAAACTTTGTAAAATATTTGTTACAAAGAATATTATTGTACATATTGTGATTTTTTTTATTGTGTATTTAAACTCACTGTTTTCTTGTATCCAAAACTACATGCAGATAATATGAAACTCACTTTGTATTAACTAACTTACAAAATAGGGTGGCGCAGTGGGTAGCGCTGCTGCCTCGCAGTTAGGAGACCTGGGTTCGCTTCCAGGGTCCTCTCTGCGTGGAGTTTGCATGTTCTCCCCGTGTCTGCGTGGGTTTCCTCTGGGTGCTCCGGTTTCCTCCCACAGTCCAAAGACAGGTTAGGTGGATTGGCGATTCTAATTGGTGTGTGCTTGGTGTGTGTGTGTGTGTGCCCTGCGGTGGGCTGGTGCCCTGCCCGGGGTTTGTTTCCTGCCTTGTGCCCTGTGTTGGCTGGGATTGGCTCTAGCAGACCCCCTTGACCCTGTAGTTAGGATATAGCAGGTTGGATGATGGAACTTACAAAATATAATTAATTGGATGAAATTTGAAATGTTTATATAATTTTTCACAGACAGTTACACCTATCTGATATCTAAAGTATTTACAAAAGGGTACAAGATATGTACTGCTGTAAAAAGTGCTCTTTTTCTAAACTAGTGGTTGTACAAGAATGGGAATAAAAGAAAATTCTCTGTTTAGAGGCAAGAAAGACCAATTTAACCATCAGGCTATGCAAGCCCCCATGGCTAGAATTGTGTTCTACCGTGCTCGACGGAAATGCCTGAGGTGTACAGGGTGGAAGATTGTGCCTATTTATCACTGGACTTGCTGTCCCAAAAAAGAGATCACACTAGTGCAGCGAAGCAGAAAAAACCCTTAGAAGTGAAGGTGAATAAAAAGCATGCAAAATAATAAAAAAAGAAAAGTAGGAGAAGTTTTCACATTAAAATAACATTTATGAGATGCAGTTACAATGTGTTATATAGAGTATATTATAGAGAGAAAGCCTTCTCTAGCTACACCCTAATATTAGCTTTATCAAAGTGTATCGTTTTGTTATAAATATGTACTGCTTTCTTTTTTCTGTAGACTGTAAATAGATTTCTTTGTGACATTAAAATTCAACTATGAAATGAGATAAAAAGAATTTTAATAATATATCATTACAACATATTATTCAGTAAATAATTCCTCGTCTCATATTTGTTCTGAAATGTAATTCCTTCTAAGCTCATAGATTCAGGCTTCCATTTAATTTTCTTGGCTAAGCCCCTGCCTGGGCAAGAATAATATCCATCAGAATTATGTACCTTATAGACAAAGTATGATTAATAACTGTAGTCTCAAATTCAGAAGATTAACCTGAAGGCTAAACTATTCTGTTAAGTGGCTAGATTATTTGAATATTTAGCATTTTCTAAAAAATATTTTAAAAATATGTAAAACTTTTTGAATATGAACATAGAAGGTTTAAAGGTGTGCAGTGTGATGCTCAAAGTAGGTGACCATAGTTTGTTTTTGAGAAAAAGGGGCAGGGGTGTAACTGGTACTCAACAGATGCTTTAAAAACAATGTTTATTAATTTTTGTAAAAAAAAAAAAGTTTAAATGTATTAAACTTTTTAGTAAAATTTTAAAAAATTGCAGGGTTTCTACATCTCCATAATGGCAAAAGAGTAAAAAGAAAAAAACAGCTAATTTTTTTTGTCTTTTATCACCCTGCTAAGTCCTAATTGGTTGCAAAAGGGATACATTTTAATGCAACATTTTGAATCCCCCCCAAAAAAAGTTAAACAGCGGTTTGTCATGGCCATAATAACAGCCACACAGAAACCATTTCATCTAATTGTCTTTCCACTGGTCTGTAACTATTTTGATTCACAACCATGTGAATGCTAAATCATCCTCAAGTTCAGTTTGAGAACCCTCTGTTTTACCTGGTCCCACAAAACAGTCTTTCACTTTTTCTGACAAGCTCTCCCCCTTAAAAGAAGTTTTGTGCTTTGAATAGTGAATCTAATTTCTAAGTTTGTTAGCCCCTTTATTTATACTGACATATACTGTATGTACCAAATCTACAGCCATTGCATTCAGTTTCCAACACATTTCTTCCAGGATGGAAGCATTTTTTAACTTGCTTTTAAATGTTTACTTTAGTTTAGACATTTTTGTACTTCTGGTGTTCAGTCTTAATTAGACCTTGAATTGGGCTCTTCTTCATTCTTCGCAGCTGCATGAGTTTTTGTTGCGTATCGGCAGTGTTTCATAACGTCCCAGCATGAATCATAGATATCTTGCCGGTCTAAGATCTCTGTTCAAATTTACATCAAATTTATGTATCAGTTTGTGCTTGGGGGAGACCACCACCTTGGTGCATCACTTATGTATCTCCACTACATTCACTTATCATAATGTGACTCTGCCCTAGCTGTCAAACTGCTATACATGCTATGTCATATGAAAATATAATAAGCCTATGTTGTTTATGCAGTTTGGATAACCAAACAAAATTAAATCCCAGAGTTCTTTGTGGAATTCTGTAAATCACGGCTGGAAAATGTTTCATGTCTGAAAAAGGAAAAGTGGAAGTCAGGCCTCCTTAACCTAAAGGATCCTAATGAGTGCCTCCATGTACAATAGCTGTAATTTGTAATGGCTTGTAGTTTTAAAGAAGTGTGTCTTTCATAAACCCAATACGAGAAGAATGATTAGATCTAAGGTCATTGTACATGTCAAAAAAGAATAAAGTGAATGGAGAGAGAAACTCAATGTCCAAAAGTCATCGTTACTAATATTTTCAGAAAAAGCATAGATCTGAGTTAATGCACTTATTGGACATAGTCAGCTGGCTGAGAATCATATGAGCGGTTCTAGAAAATGTTTTTGTTTGCCTACACTACCTTCCGCTTATAGCTAACATCACAAGCATAATGCTGGCTTTGGTTTATTGAGGTGCAAAGAAAACAGGTGCTGTTTTGGTTCAGACATTAGTCATCTCCCAAGTACTAGGTAGATCTCCATCCTTAACGTTTACTGGATGAAGAGAATGCAGTTGATTAGTAGCAGCAAACGTGCAGCTCAAAACCATTAAGGACTGGTTACAAATGCTATGTACACTGTTGAATTGTTACATTGTCATAAAGCATGTACATTATGAAAGGAGCCAATATATTGTATCATTTTTTTGCAAAGTCAGTGTAAAGGAGAATTGCCTCCAGTGAAGGAATCAAGCAGCATTTTAAGGTGAATTGAAATGACAATGCTGTAATTGTTTATGTTCTATTTGTATCTATATGGTACACATGGATGCAGTTGTGAACAGTATTATGTCTTCAACTACAATATTTGTATTCATACCATTGTGATTTCTTTCTGGTGTGCATTGTGTTTAAGTGGGCTAACAGAATATCTTTAGTGAACTAGAGATTTTAAAAAATATATGCCATTTTGTTAACCAATATGTAGAAAGAATCATGTAGAGAATTAATTATACTTGAAAGATACAGCCATATTTGACCTAATATACATTGTAACAAAGACGCTATATAGGCGCCTGACCCGACACAGATAGACACAGAGGCACGTATAAAATGAACAAAGTCTGTTTATTTTCTCTTCAGCTGTGGGGCACGTCTTCCCCGTGTCCCACAGCTCAACACAGTCCCAAAGCACCACAAAGACCCACAACACAGTTCTCTCTTCTTCTCCCACCACTCCTCCTCCCGTCTCTGGCTCCCGAGTGGTGGTCGCTGGCTCCCTTTTATCAGGCACCTGGAAGTGCTCCAGGTGGTTGATTAGTGACATCTGGCTGCACTTCCGGGTAAGGTGAAACCAGTGCCCAAAAGGGGCCAGCCACTCCTGTTGCAGCACCCCCTGGCGGCGCCTGCGGAACCCCACAGAGCTGTACAGAACTCCAATCCCCATGAAGCCCTGGGGGAGTCCGAGGCACCGCTGCAACCCAGGGAGGCTGCCATCTAGCGTCCAGGGGGAGATACTGGGCTTCCCACCCTTGTCCCCCTGGCAGATGTGGTGAAGGGGCCTCCCAGCCAGGCATGGGCCACGGCCATCCTTCACAACATAAAAGAAAAAGGTTTTAAAATTGATTGAGCATACTGTTAGGAAGTAAGACTTTATGTTGGTCAGTAAACGACCAGTATGTCAACAAAAATATTGCAGTCAAATAAAATGTTTGCAATGAAAATATGGCAATTAGTTTGTAAGACTAAACTATTACATACAATATGTTGGGTACGTTGGGCATTATCCATTTTACTATGTTTGGAACTCAACTCCTTGGCTTAAAAAGCCACTTCCGGTCACTCTTAATATCAGCCCCTTCATGATTAGACCTCACTTCAGAATTCAAACTCTGAACTTAACCTGATAAAATGACCAATCACAAGCCAAATGACATCCCAGAGATGGCCCTTCACAGTTACCATCTAAAAACTGAAGCTCAAACAAAGAGCCATAACTCAACCACTGGAAACCTTGATTGACAAAACTTTGCTCCAATAGTCAACCAAATAGAATGGGCTTTTGTGCACCTAAGAAATCAATGGCAATACGTCTGTCTTTCATTAAAAACTGTTGAACACCCCAAATCTTCACTCTCTTTGTCAGACTCAATGCTCTTAAACTGGCCATAACATCTGCTGTCCAAAGCTGGGCACCATAGCCTATAGGGTGTGGCCGTAACAAAGGTTGGAGTTACTCCTTTTACTCCGAAGGGCAACTGCTGCAGAACTGGAAGGATGGAAGACTTGACTGTATTTGAGTTGGATGCAAACAAAAACCTTTCTAACAGATTGAGCAGAGAGAGGCTGTACATAAAAGTCAAGTCAAATTGGGGAGCATGCACTGGTGCAGTGATTTGCCGCACCCACTACACAATGAAACATCTCGGGATCCCGGATGGCAACCCCCCCAGGCAGACATGCGGTCGAGTCCCACCCTCTGGAAATGACTCTCTATCTGCCGCAGCCAGGTGTTACGTGGGCGACCCCTTGGTCCAGCCACTCGGGTCCCCAACAATGAGGATCTTCTGAGCCGGTTCACCCTTGGGGAAAGGCTCCACATGGCTGTAGTGCCGTAACTGATGCTCCTTGACAATGCAGGTAATGTGCCTCATTCGGGACTCCATCAACCGCTCATTCCACACAAAGTCAAACCAACGATACCCAAGGATTTTCCAGAGAGACACAGTACCAGAGGAGTCCAGTCTTCGTCTCAGGTCACTTGATAGCGTCCATGTCTCACAACCATATAGAAGACAGGAAGCACCAGGACTCTAAAGACTTGTACCTTCGTCCCTTTGCATAGATATCAGGAGCGCTACATACCTCTTTCCAGTGACCTCATGACCCCCATGCTCTCCCAATCCATCTACTGACTTCATAGGAAGAGTCACCAGAGACATGAATGTCACTGCCAAGGTAAGTAAACCTCTCGACAAGGACAACACTCTCTCCGGAAACAGACACACTGCTGATGGCTGTGCCCAAGAGGTCATTAAAGGCCTGGATCTTGGTTTTTATCCCAGACACTCTGACTCGTCGCTAAGTCTCTCGAGCGCCCCGATCAGAGCCTCCATTGACTCCGTGAAGATCACAGCATCATCAGCAAAGTCAAGATCCGTGAATCTTTCTTCACCAACAGATGCCCCATAGCCGCTGGACCTCATGACCTTGCCCAACACCCAGTCCATACAAGCAGTGAACAGAGTAGGAGCAACAACACACCCCTGATGAACCCCAGAATCAACTGGGAAAATTGCATAAGTTCAGCCTCCACTCTGCACAGCACTCACAGTACCAGTGTACAGGCCAGCCATGATATCCAGCAACCTCGAGGGGATCCCGCGAACCCTCAGGATGTCCCACAGGGCAGCTCGATCAACTGAGTCGAAAGCATTATGAAAATCGACAAAGGCTGCAAAAGAAACTCTGCTGATATTCGCGTTTGCGCTCCATGAGAACCCTCAGTGCCAGGATGCGGTCGATGGTAGACTTCTTAGGTGTAAAACACAGACTGTTCCGGTCACTGGTAGATGAGTAAGTGATCACGGATCCTGTTGGGGACGACTCTAGCAAGGACCTTACCTGGCACCGAGAGCATTGTTATCCCCCTGTAGTTGCTGCAATCCAGGCGATCACCCTTCCCTTTCAAGATAGGGACGACAAGTCCTGTTTTCCAATAATTTGGGATGATTGATGCCAGTCTCCCAAATGGAAGCAAAGATTTCTTGAAATGCCAGGAGGACAGCCTTACCACCAGCCTGGAGAAGTTCACCCCGGATACCACAGATCCCTGCAGCCTTATGTAAAAGCCATTCATTTATGTTGCTGATGATGGGAGCTGACTGATCATTAGCCAATAAGCAGGCATTATTTTTCTAGCAACTGAGGACACTTTGTGTAAAAACCTCATCATGGAAATTGCATTACCGCCTACAACCAAAAGGTGTGACCAAGACGAAGAACAAGACCTCCTGAACAAAGAAAGAAAAGCATGCTTGGAAATCCTTCAATGTGTGCATAGAAAGCCAACTAGGAAAGGGACACCAAACCATACGTACACCTGCTTTGATTCTGAGAACTACTAATTGTAACTGAGTAGTTAGGATAAAGCCTGCTAATGTATTATGGTATTGGTATCACTGTAACTGTAATGCAATAAACGTTTGAAGAATAAGTTCTTGGCTGTTGTAAGTTCCTTCCTAAATTCAGTAGAAAACTTCAGAGTGGCATCTCACACGCATGCACTCACACAGAAACCTGTTGTAAAAGGGGGGTAAGCCTGTGCAGACTAGCTGTGAAAAAATCAACACCACCTCCACAATGCAGGTGCTAGAAACTTTATAACCAGGTAAAGAATTTTTCCATCTTGACCAATTGAATAATTCATAAGTTATGTGCCCTTCTGTTATGTACCGTATGTTATCCTTGTGTTATAAAAAAATGTATTATTTTGTTTATAGTATAAGGCATGTTTGGGTTATTTGTTGAAAAATGTTTGAATCACAACAGAAAAAGAGAGAGATCTTTAATGCAGACATTCACAAATTTATGAAGTTTGTTCATAAATTGTATAGAACTCAGCCACAGGGGATGCACAAGCCAGTGTGTTTCTTCGTGCCGGTCCCAAGCCCGGATGAATGGGGAGGGTTACGTCAGGAAGGGCATCAGGTGTAAACTTTTCCAAATCAATATGCGGAAAACAATACAAATTTCCATACTGTATCAGTCGAGCCCCGGGTTATTAATGACCACCACCAGTACTGTTAACCAACAGGGTGCTGGCGGAACTTAGGCTACTGTTGGCCGAAGGAGAAGAAGAGGGGGGAGACGTGTCCGGAGGCAGGAGTAGAGGAGGAAGGTAAAGAGAGTGGAACTGAGGGTAGGAACTTTGAATGTTGGCAGTATGACTGGAAATGGGAGAGAGTTAGCAGATATGATGAAGAGAAGGAGGGTTGATATATTGTGCGTGCAAGAGACTAAATGAAAGGGGAGTAAGGCCAGGTTGGATCGGAGGTGGATTCAAATTGTTCTATCATGTTGTGGCTGGGAGGAGAAATGGGGTAGGGGTTATTCTGAA
The DNA here is from genome assembly GCF_900747795.2 of Erpetoichthys calabaricus. Lineage (NCBI taxonomy): Eukaryota > Metazoa > Chordata > Cladistia > Polypteriformes > Polypteridae > Erpetoichthys > Erpetoichthys calabaricus. The sequence continues at coordinate 52,617,499 of NC_041402.2, read as the reverse complement.
GGAACAGTTTGTCAAGAGTGTTTTGGAGCTGAAAAGACTGTTAGACAGAGTAATGATTATGAAGCTGGAAATTGGAGGTGTGATGATAAATGTTGTTAGTTCATATGCCCCACAAGTTGGGTGTACGATGGATGAGAAAGAAGATTTTTGGAGTGGGTTGGATGAAGTGATGAACAGTGTGCCCAAGGGAAGGAAAGTGGTGATAGAAGTGGATTTCAGTGGACATGTTGGTGAAGGGAACAGAGGAGATGAGGAGGTGATGGGTAGGTATGGTGTCAAGGAGCGGAATGAAGAAGGTCAGATTATGGTGCATTTTGCCAAAAGGATGGATATGGCTATGGTAAATACACATTTTAAGAAGAGGGAGGAACATAGGGTGACGTACAAGAGTGGAGGAAGATGCACACAGGTGGATTATATCATATGCAGAAGAGTTAATCTGAAGGAGATTGAAGACTGTAAAGTCGTGGCAGGGGAAATGTGTAGTTAAGCAGCATAGGATGGTTGTCTGTAGGATGACGTTGGAGAACAAGAAGAGGAAGAGAGAGGGCAGAGCCAATGGTGGAAGTTGAAAAAGGAAGACTGGAAGGTTGAGCTTAGAGAGGAGGTGAGACAGACACTGGGTGGCAGTGAAGAGTTACCAGACAGCTGGGCAACTACTGCAGATGTAGTAAGAGTGACAGCAAGAAGGGTGCTTGGCGTGACATCTGGACATCTGGTGGTGGAATGGGGAAGTACAGGAGAGTATACAGAGGAAGAGGATGGCAAAGAGGAAGTGGGATAGTCAGAGAGATGGAGAAAGCAGACAAGAGTACAAGGAAATAAGGTGCAAGATGAAGAGAGAGGTGGTGAAGGCTAAAGAAAAGGTGTATGATGAGTTGTGTGAGAGGCTGGACATGAAGGAGGGAGAAAAGGACCTGTACCAATTGGCTAGACAGAGGGACCAAGCTGGGAAAGATGTGCAGCAGGTTATGGTGATAAAGGATACAGATGGAAACGTACTCACAAGCGAGAAGAGTATGTTGAGCTGATGGAAAGAGTACTTTGAGAGGTTGATGAATGAAGAGAACGAGAGAGAGAGAAGGTTAGATGATGCGGAGATAGTGAATCAGGAAGTTCAACAAATTATCAAGGAGAAAGTAAGGACAGCTATGAAGAAGATGAAAAATGGAAAGGCCGTTGGTCCAGATGACATACCTGTGGAAGCATAGAGGTGTTTAGGAGAGATGGCAGTGGAGTTTTTAATCAGATTGTTTAATGGAATCTTGGAAAGTGAGAGGATGCCTGAGGAGTGGAGAAGAAGTATACTGGTGCCGATATTTAAGAATGAGGGGGATGTGTAGGACTGTAGTAACGACAGGGGGATAAAATTAATGAGCCACAGCATGAAGTTATGGGAAAGAGTAGTGGAAGCTAGGTTAAGAAGTGAGGTGATGATTAGTGAGCACCAGTATGGTTTCATGCCAAGAAAGAGCACCACAGATGCGATGTTTGCTGTGAGGTTGTTGATGGAGAAGTTTAGAGAAGGCCAGAAGGAGTTGCATTGCGTCTTTGTGGACCTGGAGAAAGCATATGACAGGGTGCCTCAAAAGGAGCTGTGATATTGTATGAGGAAGTTGGGCGTGGCAGAGAAGTAAGCAAGAGTTGTACAGGATATGTATGAGGGAAGTGAGACAGTGGTGAGGTCTGCGGTAGGAGTGATGGATGCATTTAAGGTGGAGGTGGGATCACATCAAGGATCAGCTCTGAGCCCTTTCTTACAGTATTTGCAATGGTGATGGACAGGTTGACAGACGAGATTAGAGAGGAGTCCCCGTGGACTATGATGTTTGCTGATGTAATCTGTAGCGATAGTAGGGAGCAGGTTGAGGAGACCCTGGAGAGGACAGGAATGAAGGTCAGTAGGAACAAGACAGAATACATGTGTGTAAATGAGAGGGAGGTCGGTAGAATGGTGAGAATGCAGGGAATAGATTTGGCGAAGGTGGATGAGTTTAAATACTTGGGATCAACAGTACAGAGTAATGGGGATTGTGGAAGAGAGGTGAAAAAGAGAGTTTAGGCAGGGTGGAATGAGTGGAGAAGAGTGTCAGGAGTAATTTGTGACAGATGGGTATCAGCAAGAGTGGAAGGGAAGGTCTACAGTGTAACAGAACAAGATGCAGAGGATAGAAAGATATGGAAAAAGATGATCCGCTGCGGCAGCCCCTAGCGGGTGCAGCCAAAAGAAGAAGAAGTTCATAAATTGTATAGATCTTTTCATGTTTGTAGCATACTGGCTGGTAGGTGAAACAGAGATCCATGGGTGGGCAGAAGTTAAAAACCTCGTGTACTATTTTCATTTGGTGTCCCTGGGCTGTTGCTTACTTTTTTTTTAATTAATTACTGGCATTGCAGAAGGAAAAACTGGATAGTGAATTAGCTGATTGATTAACATTGATCAATCAGTTCTTCTCACATCATAAAGCATTTTCCTACATGCATGTGATACTGTACATGTGATCACAGAAACGTGGTTAGCACAGTACACTTTAAACATTAGGAGACACAAACTGTTTTTACACTTGAATTTACTGGATTCAGACAAGTATATAATAAATTAATCATTTTGTTAGGAGTTTCATTTATCTTCTTTTAATACAATTGAGTCCATGTTATACAATGAACAGATAAAGATTCAGAAGAAAGCAATACATCGAAAGCTACCTAGATGGATCAGAAAATACAAAGTAATAGTACAATTTATTTTACTCTTTTCTACTTCATTCTGTTAACAAAGCATGCGGCACATACTGTATCTTATAAATGAAGTCATTCTCTTAATAGCAAATGCCAGACAGTTTCAACAGTAGCAGCCAATATAAAATAGATTTTTCATTATAAAAATAATTGTAGAAGGGCATACAGATGGGTTCTGTGGTCACAGTGTTTATGTAAAAACATCCTGACAGCTTGAAAATCAACAGATCACATATTTCATGTATCTGATAATTAGAAAGATGTTTAGTGAGTGAAACAGGAAATTTCAGTCCCTCAATCCTTTATTAAATTCATGATGGGACTGTGATATGATGTACAAACTCATAATTTTCTGTCAAACTCGATCAGCTTCAAAATCTAATCAAACAGATTTGTAGTGAATGGACAAAGTTCCTTAGGGAGCAGATGAGAAGCAGATATTATTAAAGACATAGTGCATGGCTTTGGAACTCTAATTGTGTTTTTGTGTGAAAAATTTTTGAGATAGACCATTTGACACTCTGAATACTTTTTCTGAAATGTGTGAAAAGTACTTTCATTTAAGCTACTATATCCCTGTGTAAAATTATTTTTTTTGATATTATATAAATTATTAATATAAGACATAACGATATTTCTTGTATGTGAGAGAGTGTAAACAATTCAGAAAATACATACAAGTGTTTTTTTTTTTATATTTACACAGTACGCTGATATGCTAACAACAAGCCATGGATTACAAGTGACATTGAGGGCCTTTTGAACCAGAAGAAAAGGGCTTTTAAAGGCGGTGATCAGCATGAGCTCATGTGCGTGCAGAAGGAACTCCGAGTCCAGCTCAGGGCGGCGAAGGAGCAGTACAGGAGAAAGCTGGAGCAGAAGTTACAGAATAACTGCATGAAGGAATTGTGGGATGGGATGAAGATCATCACTGGCTACAGCTTGAAGCGGGGTGCCACCATCGAGAGAGATGTGGAGAGCGCAAACCTGATGAACAACTTCTTTAACAGGTTTGACCACCCTAACCCACTCTCACCTCAGAGTACTGCACTCTCCACCCATCCTTATGCTGATACCAGAATAGGTATCACAATTCATCACAATTACAGCAGCCCAGGAAAGCAGAGAGCTAAGGAGACTTCGTGCCAGCAAAGCAGTGGGTCCAGATGGAGTATCGCCATGACTGCTGAAGGCCTGTGCGTTGGAGCTGGGGAGTCCTCTACAGCGCATCTTCAACCTGAGCCTGGAACAGGGGAGAGTCCCGAGGCTTTGGAAAACATCTTGCATCACTCCAGTCCAAAGGGTATCACGTCCTAGTGAGCTGAATGACTTCCGGCCTGTTGCTATGACGTCACATGTGATGAAGACCATGGAGCGGCTGCTGCTTCACCACCTGAGGCCACAGGTCCGCCACGCCCTCGACCCTCTGCAGTTCACATACCAGGAGAAGGTGGGAGCGGAGGATGCCATCATCTATATGCTACACCGATCCCTCTCCCACTTGGACAGAGGCAGTGGTGCTGTAAGAATTATGTTTCTGGACTTCTCTAGCGCCTTCAACACTATCCAACCTCTGCTCCTTAGGGACAAGCTGACAGAGATGGGAGTAGATTCATATCTGGTGTCATGAATCGTGGACTATCTTACAGACAGATCTCAGTATGTGCGTCTCGGGAACTGCAGGTCTGACATTGTGGTCAGCAGCACAGGAGCGCCGCAGGGGACTGTACTTTCTCTGGTCCTGTTTAGCCTATATACATCGGACTTCCAATACAACTCGGAGTCCTGCCACATGCAAAAGTTCGCTGACAACACTGCTATTGTGGGCTGCATCAGAAGTGGGCAGGAGGAGGAGTATATGAGCCTAATCAAGGACTTTGTTAAATGGTGCGACTCAAACCACCTACACCTGAACAACAGCAAAACCAAAGAGCTGGTGGTGGATTTTAGGAGGCCCAGGCCCCTCCTGGACCCCGTGATTATCAGAGGTGACTGTGTGCAGAGGGTGCAGACCTATAAATACCTGGGAGTGCAGCTGGATGATAAATTGGACTGGACTGCCAATACTGATGCTCTGTGCAAGAGAGGGCAGAGCCGACTATTCTTACTTAGAAGGCTGGCGTCCTTCAACATCTGCAATAAGATGCTGCAGATGTTCTATCAGACGGTTATGGCGAGCACCCTCTTCTATCGGGGGTGTGCTGGAGTGGCAGCATAAAGAAGAGGGACACATCACACCTGGACAAACTGGTGAGGAAGGCAGGCTCTATTGTAGGCATGGAGCTGGACAGTTTGACATCCATGGCAGAGCAACGGGCGCTGAGCAGGCTCCTGTCAATCACGGAGAATCCACTGCATCCACTGAACAGTATCATTTCCAGACAGAGGAGCAGCTTCTGCGATAGACTGCTGTCACTTTCCTGCTCCACTGACAGACTGAGGAGATCGTTCCTCTCCCACACTATGTGACTGTTCAATTCCACCCGTGGGGGTAAACATTAACATTATACAAAGTTACTGTCTGTTATACCTGCATTTTTATCACTCTTTAATATAATATTGTTTTTTTTATCAGTATGCTGCTGCTGGAGTATGTGAATTTCCCCTTGGGATTAATAAAGTATCTATCTATCTATCTATCTCAGTATTTTGCTTTAGTATTGTAGAAAAAAGAACTTAAGCCTGTGATAAATCTGGCCTATGTAGAAACAAGATGAAGTTAAAAACAACAACAAAACCATGAAAGAAAACAGGAATTTAACCAAAAGAATGTTATGGAGTGTGGCCTTCAGGTTGCACTGTGGCTCCCTAAACCCAGCACAGACAGATATGAGGTACAAGTCCAGCGTAACACAGGGTTTTATTTTGCTGTGGAAACTCTTCCTGATCATTTCCCTTATATCAAAGCACAGAAGCAAAAATAAGCACAAATACAGGAAAAAAGCAGCCCACAGCATTTTGTCTTCTTCCTCTGTCCTTCTCTCTCTCTCTTTCTCTCTCTCACTGCTTCCACTCCTCTCAGCGAGCTTCATCACCTTCCTCCTGACTTTGACTCAAAAACAAGCCACTCTGTCTCATACAGCCATCGTTTTTTGTTCCCTACCACTGAGCAGTCAGTCATCACACCCATGTCCACTGTTGGAATCTCAGCTGCTCATTGCCCTTCAGACCCCACATCCCGAGACAATTTGCTCAGGGTTCCCTGTTTACGTACGGTACATGCATCACTTATCTGCACCATCGCATCTACGTGTGAAGGGAGCCTGACACCAAGCCACTGCAGGTACTCTTCTATCATCTTCAGTGGCACTTTGGCAAAAAGTCCTGCATGGGGTGGAGCATTCTTTCCAACTTCTGTACAATTAGAACATAGTTAATAGTTTTGACCGGCAGTGAACTCGGGTTTCTATCCTCCTCATCTGCCAGCTGTGAGCCATTAGGCCCATGTCTCTCCTGCCCAGGCTCAGTCAGGTGTCCAGGGGTCTTGGTGGGGTCGTTTACCTCCAGCAATTTACAAATTTGTGAATTTCCCATCGGGATTAATAAAGTATCTATCTATCTATCTATCTATCTATCTATCTATCTATCTATCTATCTATCTATCTATCTATCTATCTATCTATCTATCTATCTATCTATCTATCTATCTATCTATCTATCTATCTATCTATCTATCTATCTATCTATCTATCTATCTATCTATCTAGTGGGATCCCGGTACACACCTTCCAACCACTTACCTGCTGCATGGAGGGTGGTTCAAACACTCACCCCTCCATCCTCCATAGATCCTGTCAGTCGGATGAGGCTCCAGGCAGTCTTCTTGCTTTTGTCTTTCTGCAAGTAGTGGGGCAAGGTCTTTGCTGCTTGTTTTGTCCAAGCTGTCCCCACCATTGTCCCACGGATCGGCGTGCCTCATCACAGATGGGAGATCTGGGCATTCTCCATCTAGGATGTAGACACATGGGACACACATGTAACACTCTCAGGCAATATCATCCCTGGACCCAGTACCTACCTCTTCCCTTATCCCATCACCTGGAGCTCACTTCTTTCAGGTGTCCGCTCTTCCTGGCAAGGTGACCCGCAGATGGTATGTGTCTAGCCACCCACAATCTTCGAGCCATGCCTAGTCCTTTTTCTCTCCAGCAGGGTGGGAGCAGCTGTTCAGTGCATCTCTGCATGGGCTGTGTGTGTGCTGCTGTGCTGCTGTGTCCATGCGATTGTGCTGTGGTTGGTTCCTGCCTTGCAGATGGCCAGGCATCCTGCTAACTATGCCACTTGTGTCCAGCAGGGTGAGCTGGAAACCCAACACAGAGAAACACAGACAGAAGTTCAGCACAACACACAGGTTTTAATCTGTTGTGGGAAACGCTTCTTTACTGTTTCCCATCACCAAAGCTCAAAACAAATAAGCACAGTAAAGCTCAAAACCTCCAACTGCAACACTTTGTCTTTTTTCTTTCTCTCTGTCTCTCCTTCAGGCTCCACTTCTCCTCCAGCAAGCTTTGTCCCACTTCCTCCTGACTCTGGATCCTGGAATTAAGGCAATGGGCTTCTTTTATGAAGGGTTGAGTCAGCAAACTCCAAGTCCCATAATGCCCTGTGGGACTCCAAGGCACTGCTGCAACCCAGGGGGGCTGCCATCTGGAGAGTGCCCTATGCAAGTTCTCTCCTCTGGTCCTTCCAATGTGCAGCCATCCGTCAAAGGGGATTAATCAATCATGTAACACTCTGGTGTGCTTAAATATTATTTTTGTTTATTCAGAAAATTAAAATCTTAGGGAAGCTCAGATCTTGTATTAAAATGTACTGCTCTGTATATTCACCAAAATTTGTAGTTGAGGGAAAACCTAATTTTAAGACTAAACAAACAAAGGACACATGAACACTGTTACTTGCAATCGATTATCTGAACCCACCGCTACAGAGTTGGCACATAATAGATTATGTTCTGGTAGCATCAGACACAGGTCAGTAATTTCAATTTTGGAAAAATACTTGGCATTTTCAGGTGGTTTTGTATTAATTGAGCTTTTCCTATTTTTGTCTTTCAAATATGCTTGCAATACTTTTGCATGTTTTGGAAGTGGTATAATAAATAAAAGTTAAAAATGCTGTCACTTTGGTACATTCTATGCCATAATATATACTGTATGCATTGCAATTCTTCACTTTCTACAATTTCAAGACTCAGTGCTACATGGGTTTTGCTACTTATTTTGCTATTACACAGTTTTTAATTGTACTGTACATATAGATGGTCATTAAAAACAGTATCTTACAGTGGGTCATTGTATTTAAAAGTAAATATAATGATATAGCCCCACTGCAGTCCACGCTTGCCATAAACAAAATATACACAACTTTACTTTAAAATCCAATCCGTTTAATATGTTTTGTTAAAATAGAAAAAAATATTTGAAAAGCCACAGACCTTGGATGAAACAATTCAATAAATGCAATATCCCATTTTTAAAACTGACCCCTTCCAGACTGCATATATGACACTGTTTAGATTAATTATTAGAAATTAATATATTTCTATTATAATTGAAGTTCATTGGGGAAATATTTAAAATTAGCACAAAAATTGTCAGTTTTACTTGAAATAATACATTGATATCTAGAGGCAGCAATAAAGATTTGAGTGCTGCTAAAGATGTGATGATAGAATAATTAACTAGTGTTAATGCATCGATGTTAATGGCATTTTACACCTTGAAACGAATTTGCACTGGATCCAGAAAGATATCTGTTTCTGCAAATTTGGTGCAAACTACTGTCATGTAAGCCTTTGTTAAGTAATAAATTAAGTGGGAATACTTTAATTATAGTCTTAGCCAGTTACTGTATTTGTAATGTTTGCATATTCTGAGTTTTCTTTGGATGTTCTGGTTATCTCCTACATCACCAAAGATGCTCATGTTTCATTTACTGTATAGTAACACTAAACTGATCCACAACAAAGGAGTGTTGTGTGTGCATGAATATCTATATATATAATTGTCTAAGCTGCCACCAGAGCGGCACGACACCCATGAAAGCACGCAGGAAGGAGCCATATATAGATTCTCTAAGCTGCCGCCAGAGCGGGCAAGACACCTATGAAAGCACGCAGGAAGGAGCCACGGCCACCAACTCTAAGACCATTGGATATGACGAAAACTCGCACAGCCACGCCCACCAACTCGGACGCGACGCCTTGGGAAACTTGCCGTCATATCTGTTTGTCTGTGCTACAGTCCACATGCAGCTCTGAGCCACGTTGACTTTTCATTAGTCAACCTCAGTGGAACCTTGGTTCACACAGAGGCAGCGCCAGAGAGAGACAGAGGCACACACACAGGCAGCGCGAGAGAGAGACAGAGGCACACACACAGGCAGCGCGAGAGAGAGAGCCGCGCACACACACAGGCAGCGCCAGAGAGAGACAGAGGCACACACAGGCAGCCCGAGAGAGAGACAGAGGCACACACACAGGCAGCGCGAGAGAGAGCCGCGCACACACACAGGCAGCGCGAGAGAGAGACAGAGGCACACACAGGCAGCGCAAGAGAGAGACCCGCGCACACACACAGGCAGCGCCAGAGAGAGACAGAGGCACACACACAGGCAGCGCGAGAGAGAGAGCCGCGCACACACACAGACAGCGCCAGAGAGAGAGACAGAGGCACACACGGGCAGCTCGAGAGAGAGAGCCGCGCACACACACAGGCAGCGCCACAGAGAGACAGACGCACACACACAGGCAGCGCGTGAGAGAGAGCCGCGCACACACACAGGCAGCCCGAGAGAGGGAGCCACGCACACACACAGGCAGCGCCACAGAGAGACAGACGCACACACACAGGCAGCATGCGAGAGAGAGCCGCGCACACACACAGGCAGCCCGAGAGAGAGAGCCGTGCACACACACAGGCAGCGCCAGAGAGAGACAGACGCACACACACAGGCAGCGTGAGAGAGAGAGCCGCACACACACACAGGCAGCGCCAGAGAGAGACAGAGGCACACACACAGGCAGCGCGAGAGAGAGAGCCACGCACACACACAGGCAGTGCGAGAGAGAGACAGAGGCACACACACAGGCAGCCCAAGAGAGAACGCCGTGCACACACACAGGCAGCGCCAGAGAGAGACAGAGGCACACACAGGCAGCCCGAGAGAGAGAGAGCCGCGCACACACACAGGCAGCGCCACAGAGAGACAGACGCACACACACAGGCAGCGCGCGAAAGAGAGCCGCGCACACATACAGGCAGCCTGAGAGAGAGAGCCGCGCACACACACAGGCAGCGCCAGAGAGAGACAGAGGCACACTCACAGGCAGCGCAAGAGAGAGGGGGCTGGACTCATAAGGTAGGAAGGCAGTTAAAGAATGCACTGGGCTTGATTTTGTTTTCACTTCTGTTTTCATCGATTGGTTCGTAGTGTGCATTGTTGCAATGTTACTTTTCTTGGTGGTTTATTAAATTACAGATTTTTTCATACGTTCAGTTTTTTTCCCTGTGCTTAAAACTCATTAAAAAAAAAGTGTTTTTCACTAGCAGTTGGTAGCGCTATAGCGCAAACTATTGCAGTGTTAGTTTTCTCTGTTGTTCAAGGTTTTCTCAGTGTTATTCAATGTTTTTACATTTAGTTTATTATTACGATTTGCATTCTATGGTTTAATCTATACAGTAATCCCTCCTCCATCGTGGGGGTTGCGTTCCAGAACCCCCCGCGAAAGGTGAAAATCCGTGAAGTAGAAACCATATGTTTATATGGTTATTTTTATATTGTCATGCACAGAAACACAGGAGGTTGTAGAGAGACAGGAACGTTATTCAAACACTGCAAACAAACATTTGTCTCTTTTTCAAAAGTTTAAACTGTGCTCCATGACAAGACAGAGATGACAGTTCCATCTCACATTTAAAAGAATGCAAACATATCTTCCTCTTCAAAGGAGAGCACGTCAGGAGCACAGAAAGTCAGAAAGAGAGAGAAAAGCAAACAAATCAATAGGGCTGTTTGGCTTTTAAGTATGCGAAAGCACTGCCGCACAAAGCTGTTGAAGGCGGCAGCTCACACCCCCTCCGTCAGGAGCAGAGAAAGAGAGAGAGAGAGAGAGAGAGAGAGAGACAGATAAAAACAAACAATCAAAAATCAATACGTGCCCTTTGAGCTTTTAAGTATGCGAAGCACCGTGCAGCATGTCGCTTCACGAAGCAGCTGCACAGAAGGGAGCAACATGAAGATAATCTTTCAGCATTTTTAGACGAGTGTCCGTATCGTCTAGGTGTGCGAACAGCCCCCCTGCTCAATCCCCCTACGTCAGGATCAGAGAATGTCAGAGCAAGAGAGAGAGAGAGAAGTAAGTTGGGTAGCTTCTCAACCATCTGCCAATAGCGTCCCTTGTATGAAATCAACTGGGCAAACCAACTGAGGAAGCATGTACCAGAAATTAAAAGACCCATTGTCCGCAGAAATCCGCGAACCAGCAAAAAATATATATTTAAATATGCTTACATATAAAATCCGCGATAGAGTGAAGCCGCGAAAGGCAAAGCGCGATATAGCGATGGATTACTGTATATATAATTCACTAAGCCGCCGACAAGTAGACACCCATGAAAAGCACGCAAGACAGCCACGCCCACCGTGTAAAACAGTTTGCGAGGGGTATCCCATGGGATCCTTAAAACAGTCCTTTAAAACTGAGATTAAAACACAATGAAGGAAGCAGTCATTAAAAACCAATAAGACCTGTACCTCTTTTTCATTAGCGTCTCACCTGCTTCACCGATCCAGGCCCTGCAACAGTCGAGACGCTCTCTCAGCAGCTGACCTTCTCTGTGCCTGACTCCACTACTGTCAGTCTTTTGATTAAAAATGGCCTTTTGAAGGGGAGCTATGGACCTGCTATACCACAGGAACACATTGCCTTCGAGCCTGCTCTCGCTCACTCTAACGTACCGGTTTTCTCTCTCTCCTCACTCGCTCGCACACTGCACAGGGGAGAAATGCCCGCAGCACGACTCCACCCGGAAACCGTTTCAGCCACACTTCCACGCCCCTCGCTACGCTGTGAGTGCGATGATTATTTATTTAAAAATGGCCTTTTGAAGGGGAGCTGTGGACCCGCTATACCACAGGATCACCTGTGACATTGCCTTCACATTTTCATTTTATTTATGATCCCATCGAGCAGATCAGACACCCAGGCAAACAACACTGAATAATCAATAGCTGCAACTACTTTGCCCGCCCCAACTCCTCACCTGAATCGGTTTCGTCTGTGTTCAGCAGTGTTTCCCAAACTCGGTCCTGGTGAACCCCTGTGGATGCAGGGTTTTGTTCCAACCAGATTCCTAATCATTAATGCTGGTGAAACTCATCAGGGATAAGTCGGTTTTTCAAACGCAGCCGTGTAGCAGATTAGTCTAGCAGGATGTAATAATCCGAGATGAATGCGCGCCCCCGCGCTGCGTGAAAAGCCAATGTATATTGAGTCTAGAAAACATGATCGATCAGCAAGTCTTTGATAGGCTGCAACAAAATGATGAAAGAACGGGTGCATTTTTTTCTCACAAGCTGGGTGGGTGGGTGTTAGTTAGTTAATTAGTTACTCGAAGGATTTCAAGATTTAATATGCACAAGCGGTAACACTGCAAAAGCAGCCCAAACCAGAAAAGACGGCTGGCAAAAAGTGACCGACAAATTACATGCATGTGCATTGTACTTACTGAAAGCAGCGTTACGGATTTTGCAAATGTTTATTTTTTCCCTCTGCTTAAAAAACATTAAAAAAGCGGCGTGATTATGCGGCGTATACTACGCCGCGGGTTGGTATGCAGCGTGTAAAACAGTTTGTCGCGGATAATTTGCCTTTTACTTTAACACGAAGACAATTTCCTGTTAGATTTGCCTTTACGATGACAATTAATAAGGCACAGGGCCAAACTTCCAAAAAGATGTGCATGTATCTGCCAAAACCAGTTTTCAGTCACGGACAGTTGTATGTTGCTCTCTCCAGAGTTCCATCTTTTCATTCACTTACTGGTATGCCTGCAGGAACACGTGCAGCGAGCGAGCGAGAGGGAGCGAGCTACACACACACACATACTGGCGCGCACGAGAGAGAGAGAGAGCGCTAGACGCATAAGAATAATAATACTTCATTACATTGATATACCGGTGTTTTCAGTATTCAAAGCGCTATCCACACAGGGAGAAACCGGGAAGCAAACCCAAAATCTTCCACAGTCTCCTTACTGCAAAGCAGCAACACTACCACTGCGCTACAAGGCAGTTAAAGAATGCACCGGGCTCGATTTTGTTTTCACTTCTGTTTACAGCGATCGGATCGTAGCGTGCATTGTTGCAATGTTACTTTTCTTGGTGGCTTATTACATTATGGATGTTTCACATGTTCATTTTTTTCCTTGTGCTTAAAAGACATTAAAAAAGTGTTTCTCAACTATGACTCCTGAACAACTCAGCACGCAAGCTATATTAAGCGTCAACAACGAAGACTCGCTACACCTTAATGAACAAGTGCTAAAACTTATCCTTACCGACGAAGTAACTTTCACCAGCGTGGCCTCCATCGTCACAGACGATCCCACTTTCAGTCACGGACAATCGTGTGTTGCTCTCTCCAGAGGTCCATCTTTTCATTCACTCACAGTGGTATCCAAAAAACCCACCCCATTTGGACAACTGTGTCGTTCAGGAAGTGCTCACCCATCAATACATAATTATGCAGCGTATGCTACACCGCGGGTTGGCTAGTGTTTCATTGTTCCATAAGAGATCAGTGTCACATTTGGTTGCTTATGCTCAGGTCTAGTGAATAGTTTTTGAAACTTTACAACCCCACAATGGAAGAACATCTTCAGAGAACAAATGGTTGGAAAGTTGTGACAGCTGTTCATATATAATAGGATATTGAGGTCGTTTCACATGTGGTGTTTCTTGGTTGGTTTTGTTCCAGTCTAAGTCCAGTGGTGTGACTACAAGAAAAGTTCCATTGGAGTAAATTCCACAGGTTTGTAACTTAGAAAAAATGTTACATTTCTTCTTTTTCTTCTCTTCAGTTTATTGTTCCCTGGTAATATTGCATTTACTCTACAACAATATTATTTCTTCTTGATTTCTGAACTCCTTTCTCACCGTTTTCCGTTCCTATTCTTACACCGCCGTATGCTATGGCGGGCGTCGGCTAGTTGTTAATATTATGCAATAAACACATACATTTGATTTGTGTCTGTAACAGCCGGTGTAAATTTATAGTACTTGTAAAAGTTAGTTTTTTTTTTACTTTTATTCTCTCAGTCACAATCACAATATCCCCCCCCCACCACCACCCCACACTGTTAGTTTTTATTTGAAACTGGGAATAACTGTAGATGTGGTGGTGTTTTGAGACAATGGAACTGGAAATTCTCTGATCAGGAGGAATAAAAACTGACACACAAACGCTGGTGAATCTGCCTTATTCCTATCTCACCGTCACTTGAATTTTCTAATTCAGTTTTATTGAGTGTTCCTGCTCACACTAAATTAGTATGCACCTTATGGTCCATGATGTCAAAGCCGCACTGACAAAAAAACAGAGACACATTTTGATGAATGGTGGTGTTTCTTTTGTACTCCAGGACATGCAAATGTACAATCATCAAATTCAAATGTTAACAGTTCCCACATACCCAAGGACCGTCCTTCCTACATTTACGACATGTGTACCTGTTGCAATGTACACACTTGTTTCTACACTGAAGGGGCGCCTGACACTGACTGAGTTTGCTTTATTGGGGGAAGCGGCGGTCTTGGAACAGAAGCTTGTCGATGTTGCATCCTCTTTTTTTATAATATATATCAATAATGTGAACACAAAGCTACCACTGCTGCACTATACATAACAGATAGTTCCTTCAGAGTGTGCATATACACTACTGCCAATGTAATATTGTCCAAGCAGTACATCAGAAGGTGTAATAATGCAGTCTGTTCCAACTGTGCTTTAAGAGAGACAGAAGTTTTTGAAGTAATCAACAGAAGCAGAAACTGTGCAAACTGTTTGCTTCGATTTGAAAGGCTTAATTTATTTTAATTGCTGCAGAACATCTTTAGGTGGTAACCTATTAGTTGGTCCCTGAAGAAGGCCCATTTGTAATAGTCTGATATTTTCATTTTTCAGTGTTTGCGAAGCTAAATTTAAAATGTAAACCTCTGGCAGTTTACTGCTTCTCTTTTCGGCATTTTAGGTCATTGATTGCATTTCAGCTCATTAAATGTGAAGAAAAACTGAGGTGTTGTAAAACTTTTGAGTGGTAGTATACTGTATATATGCATATACATATTTTGCCCTTAAATTTGGGTTTGGCTGGTAATGTTTTAGTCTAAATTACTTTGTCCTATATAGGGTAAAGCCCCACAATGGAAGAATTTGACATACCTGTCAGGCAGGGTTCAACCAATGAGTTTCCACATTGTTATTCAGCCTGAGCAGTGAACTGAATACAAAGGCAAGTGATGAAGCTTCTGTGTCTACCTGCTATCCAACGGAGCACCATAGAGGCAGCTGAGGGAGTAGAGAAGAAGGCAGAGACACAGAGCAAGAGGAAGGTCTTGTTGAAGGAGACAAAGGGTCTCAAATGAGATGCAGGCAACACTAGTTGACCATGTCATCAACCATGTAATTTCGTTGTGTTAAATGACAATAAAGTGCTTGAACTTGAAAACATGAGAGAAGCAGGTCAACATGTGTGGGCCAATGTGTCGCATTTTACCATGGCTGGCATAATGTAATAATTTGTAAATGAAGATGGGTACAGTAACCGTGGCCTCTGCAGTACAATACTTATAATACCTGTAGATTTAGATATGGTACATGTGACGATGCCGGTCCCCTGCAGACTCCCTCTTCCCACATGGTAGTCTGTTGAGCCAACACCGTCGATAGTTATGACCAAGATGACCTGACAAATGAGGACAAATCTCATTGATGCCAGGGGATGGTGTAAAATGCTCAGGTGCTTTTATTAAAAAAAAACAATCCAAAACAAAAGTAAAACCAAGAATGTCCATTGTGCAGTGTTAAAAAAAAACCAAATCCATAAAATCAGTGAAACGTACAGATAAAATCCATAATAAATAAATCCGTTAAAATAGATGTTAAAATGCAGTCTCTCTTCACCCGATTGTAGCCCACCACCTTCTGTCACCCCGGCTCACACATTATAGCCGTTGCCGGCTGAGCCTCTGCAGCACGAACTCCTTTCTGCTGACCCCCATCTTGGCTGCCACCACACTGGCAGGTCGGTGTTGGATACCATGATGTTTGTAATGGTAATTGCATGCATGCATGGAAAGTGAGTGCATACGTGTTTGTGCATGTGTGAGAATAGCATGCACTTTCGATTGTTGTGATTTCAAGACTTTAAAAATAAAGAGCGTTCTAGCAAGTGAGAAATGGTGTACTTTGTAGACACAACATTTGGCGATGAGAACGGCTGAACTTTCGCTATCACCACCACCTCCTTTCTTACCTTTACCTGGTGATCCTTCTGTGCTTTGGACTCGCTGGTTTGAATCTTTTCAAACTTATCTGATCACACTTGGCTTGAACTCGGGACCTGACACACACAAGCGTGCCATCTCGCTCTATTGTCTAGGCACAGAAGGGCAGCATGTTTTTCGTACATTTGGGGCAACCGACTCATACGCTGTGGTAGTTCAGGCCCTCAAGAAGCACTTTTCTGGAACACAGAGCGTCCTTTTACGGCAGTTTCACTGTTTGTCAGCGTAGCCAGTTGGTGGGTGAGTCAATCTGGCAATATACAGCCGTGCTACAGGAATTAGCAGGGCACTGCAATTTTGGTCCGCTTCAGAACGCTTTGATAAGTGATCAGCTGATAGAGAAAACGCATAGTGCACCTGTGAGGGAGAGATTATTGATGGAATCTGACAAACTCACACTGGAGAAAGCGATAGAGATTGCATGCCAGGTTGAATCAGCAGTGCAGAGTGCGGCGCAGCTGACAGCATCTCCTGCTTTACCAGGATAACTTCAGTGATAACTATGCGGAGACAGCTGCCCAAGTCCTGCAAGCACAGAGAAACCCCAATATTTCGGGACAATATTGTGGGAATTGTGGATCAAACCATTACCAGCACAGGGACTCAAGTTGTCCAGCAAGAGGTCAGAGATGTAGAAAGTGCAACAAATTAAACCATTTTGCAAGATGCTATCATTTGTCCCAAGTGCCTACATCTGGGCATCCCTCACCTTCACATTCAGCACCAACATCCATCCGTGCAGTGCAGTCTCGTTCTCCTAACTTCAAGACTTGTGCAGTATATATACAGGATGTGTGCATACCTTTGCTTTTGGATATGGGCGCTAAAGTGTGTCTTCTTAATTATGCTACATACAAGCAGTTTTATTCTCACTTACCTTTGCAGAGGCCATCTATAGCTTGGGCTGGTTATGGGCACACTAAGATTGATGTTCTGGGAACTTTGCTGTTACATGTTCGTTATGGAACAAGATCTCTTTCTGAATTTTGCTTTCATGTTACAAAGCAAGGAGCCAGTATTCTGGGTATTAACCTTTTCCTCAGACTTGGATTTACTGTTTTCGATTACGATGGTGCAGAAATCCTGCAAGTCACTTCTCCGTGGATGCAGAAATGGCCTGCCCTGTTTAATGGCCTAGGATGCCTATTGGAGTTTGTGCACAAGCCCAGACTTAATCCGTCCAAACCTCCTGTCATACAGCCACTGCGCCGAACACCACTAGCACTGAGAGATGATGTTACTACACAGTTGAAACAGCTTCTGGATAAAGGGATTATAGAACCAATTAGTACATCGCCCTGGATCTCCAATCTAGTAATTGAACATCAAAAGTCAGGCGGGTTGCGTCTTTGTATTGACCTTCGTGCAGTTAACAAGGCTATGGTCCTGGACAGATACCCACTACCAACAGCTGAGGAGATTACATCTCAATTTCATGGTTCCACTGTTTTCACTAAACTGGACTTATGGCAAGGCTACCTGCAGATACCACTACATCCTGAGAGTAGGGATCTCACTACGTTATACCTGTATGCCATTTGGGCTTTGCTCAGCGCCCAGTTGTTTTCAGAAAATAATGTTATCACTCTTTGCCGGGATGTCAGGAGTCTGTGTGTATCTGGATGACATCGTAGTGCATGGACCAACACTCTCTGTCCGTAATGAAAGGCTACAATGTGTGTCACAGCAGCTTACAAAACACAACCTCACCTTAAATGAGGAGAAGTGTATCTTTGCAGCATCAGAAATTGATTTTGTCGGATTCCACTTATCAGCTGAAGGTATTAAACCCTTGCAGTCCAATATGAATCGTATTTACAGTCTTCCTGAACCCAGTTCAGATGCATAAGTTGCTTCATTTTTAGGCATGACATCCTAATACTTACGCTTCTTGCCACAATATTCAGCTATCACAACCCCACTACGTGAGCGCATAAAAAAGAATGCACCCTGGGATTGGACCTCCGCATGCGCTGAAGCATTCCATCTCCTGAAACAACAACTCAAAACTGCACCAGTTCTCTCTCATTTTAACCTAGAGGGTATGGCAATTGTTACTTGTGATGCCTCTGTCTTGGCCTTGGGAGCTGTTTTGTCATAGATGGAAGAAGGGGTGCATTTGCCTCCAGAGCACTGAGCCTGACTGAACAAAAATACTCTGCAGGGGAACGTGAAGCTTTAGCATGCATTTGGGCTTGTGAGCAATGGCATATTTATTTGTATGGAAGATCATTCATTCTGAGGACAGATCATCAGGCTCTCACTTCTTTGCTGTCAACATCTGGAACAGGACACAAGCCCCTCCAGTTACATAGGTGGTCTGATCGTTTACAACAATATCATTTCCAACTGGAGTTTAAGCCAGGACTGGAAAATGTAGTAGCTGACCAACTGTCACGCTTTATACCAGCATTGCAGCCACTTCACAACCAAGCTGCTGACACAGAAAATGACCTTATTCAGCTGCTGCATGGACCGCTACAGGATATTGTATCACTTACGGAGCTTCAGCAAGCTTCAGAAGAGGATACTGTTTTCGAATTATTACGCACTTATATTAGAGAGGACTGGCCCAAACGTGTATCCAATGAGCTGATCCCATTTGCACGTGTGAAAGAGGAACTATCATGTTGGAATGACACCCTGCATTGCGTGGGGTTATTGTGCTGTGGTGCCACAAAGTTTGCAGTCTCGTATTTTGGCGATGGCTCATGAGGGTCACCTAGGAATTGTCAAAATAAAACAGACGTGCCGAGATCGTGTATGATGGCCAGGTATTGATAACAATATAGAAGTCCTTGTTAAGGATTGTTCTGCTTGTCTGGTTAGTGGAAAGACAGGGTTACCCACTCCTCCATCACTTCACCCCCTTCAGTGGCCAGCACACCCATGGGAGCACCTGCAGCTAGACATTTGTGGTGAACTTCACAGCGCTCCTCCCCATCATCATTCTCTTGTGATATATGATCTGCAGTCTAAGTGGCCTGAAGTTGTTCCAGTGAGTACAGTCATTTCAAAGACTGTGATCAATGTACTGGAGGCTCTGATAGCCCGTTTCGGACTTCCACGTGTAATCACAACTGACAATGGGCCTCAATTTATCTCAGCAGAATTCACATCATTCCTAAAGAATCATGGCATTGAACATCACAAGACAGCTAATTATAACTGACAGGCAAATGGAGGGGTAAAGAGATTTAATCAGTCAGTTAAAAATGGTATCCGGGCACATCTTGCTCAAGGTTACAATTTTTATATTGCCCTCAACCAAACCCTACTTCACTACCGGGCAACTCAACACTCAACCACTGGGAAATCACCAGCTAAGTTGATGATGGATCGGGAACTCCTACTTCCACTAGATCATCTTTGCCCAATGGCTTTAAGCTATTCTGCACCTTCAGCAATTGCCAAAGTCAGACAAGGGCAAAAGAAAATGAAACAGCAATTTGATCAGCGCTACAGAGTGAAGTTGTCTAATATCAGTGCCGGTCAGTGGGTGAGAGTACGGAAGTTACATCGTGCTGATAAGCTGCACTCCTTTCTTTCTTCACCTCTTCAAATTACTAGGCAATTGGGGCTAGGCACATTTCTGTTACAGGATGGGTCTCGCTGGCATGCCTGTCGCCTGCATAAAGTGTCAGCACCTGACCTTACCTTACCAAGGTCTCAGTTTCATAGTACCCATTTTAGGTCAGCAGCTCCATCAGATGACAGCTGTAGCAATGCATCTGAAGTGGCACCCCATATCTTCCAACCATCAGTTGCTTAACAGCAACGACCCCAGCGGGTCCGAAAAAAAATCCAGGTCATTTGCAGGATTTTGTCACATCCTTTAATACTTGACTTTTGGGAAGGGGTTGGGGGGAATGTTGGATAACATGATGTTTGTAATGGTAATTGCATGTGCGCTTGGAAAGTGAGTGCATATGTGTTTGCGCATATGTGAGAATAGCGCGCACTTTTGATTGTTGTGATTTTGAGAAACAAAAAATAAAGAGCGTTCAAGCAAGTGAGAAATGGTGTACTTTGTAGACAAAACAGTCGGCACACCTCCCGTCTTCCTTTGCGCTCACTCATTCGCTCCTCAGATCCACTAGGAGGTCTTACATCTCACTCACCTCACTCTACATGCTTAGTCAGTGGGGCAAACCAGTCCCTAGAGTGCCTCAGCCTGCTCTCCCTTCCGGAGCCCCAGCTCGAGCTGCCTTCTCCAAACAGGCGTATCTTTCTGACTGCCCTTCACCATCTATTAACCTCCATCATCAGTCCTGTTCTTTCCCCTCTCTTTTACATCTTTTTTCTCTCTCTCCCCTTGTGCCAGCCATATATATACACTCGTCACCGTGGGAGCAGCGTCTTAATCACACGCCCACGGACACTGACACGGATTTATGGATTTAAAATCTGGCCATATTTTGTTGTAACCGCGGACCCGCTATACCACAGTACATTTCACAAAAAATACACAAAGATGAGTAAATGTGTGTTTTTTCAGAAATGCAAAAGACTATGAAAGAGGGAGAGGCAGCTTGTATTTAATCCATAAGCAGCAGACCGCAGAGTTAAACGTGGATACCAACAATTTCACTGCACGCTGAAAGGCAAAATGGATTGCATTGTTTTGCATTTTCCTATTAGTATGTAGTTAGTGTTTAGAATTAGCTATTCATGTGATGTTTTGATGTAGAATTTTGATATAAAAATACCATTTTTAGAAGAGTTAGTATGGTTTGAATGAAGTGTGTGATCTACATGAGATGTCTGACTTGTTTTGGATTGTGTGACTGTTTATACAGTAGGCATTGTGTATAGAGTTTGGATAAAATGAGCTGTAGTTTCAGAAGTCAAGTGTAAGTAGTAAGAAAGAACTGTAAAAGAATGTGAATAGAGCTGCACTGCAGAATAATGCTCATAGACACTGTACTCAAGGTGTTATCATACACATGCATTTCATTCTGGAAATGATATCATTTCAATTGCAAATCTTAGCTTTTCAAAGCTTGAGAAAATGTAATGACGTTAATTTAATATGTTTAGTCTGATGATCACTGTTTGCCAACTTCTGTGGGCGCATGAGGTGACTTAAGGGATAAGTACTATGACACTTGAAATGCGAGTGTCTATTGCTCTTTCGCGGATTCTAGAACAGCTCACAAAACTCCAGAAATGACGTGTTTGGTTTCATGTCGAAGTCAGTCATGCCTGCTTTAAGGAACTCTTAGTGTCTGCTGATTGAGTGGAGGAGTATGGAGATAATGAAAGAGCATGCCACTTTTGTAACAATGGGATTTTGGAATTGGTTCAGTGGTTGAGAGTCATGTAACGGGTGCACCCTTTGTGCAGTGTCCATGTTTCCCTGTGTGGGTTAAATTGTCCCTTGATGTGTGCGTAGCTGGTGCCCTTTCCGGCCACAATATTGTGCCCAAGACTTTCTGGGATAGACTCCAGTTTCTCTGCATTTCTATTCTGGATAAGCAGGGTTAAGGACTGATTTCAGGAAACACTTGTAAATTAATGACTTACCTAAAGATTACATTCATGAGGTAAGGATGGTGGCATAAGAAGTGTACTGGTGCTGATTTTTAAGAATTAGGGGGATGTACAGAGCTTTAGTAACTTCAGGAGGATTAAATTGATGAGCCACAGCATGAAGTTATGGGAAAGAGTAGTGGAAGCTAGGTTAAGAAGTGAGGTGATGATTAGTGAGCAGCAGTATGGTTTCATGCCAGGAAAGAGCACCACAGATTTTTTTTTTGTTCTTTATTTCGCCTTATACAATTTCTTGTATTAGAAATTTGTTAGTTTTCGCATACCCCCTGGGGTCAGAGCACAGGGTCAGCCATTGTACTGCGCCCTTGGAGCAATTACAGGTTAAGGGTCTTGCTGAAGGGCCCAACAGAGTAGGATCTCTTTTGGCAGTGACAGGGATTCGAACTGGCAACCTTCAGGATACCAGCACAGATCCTTAGCCTCAGAGCCACCACTCTGAGGGTGTTGATGGAGAAGTATAGCGAAGGCCAGAAAGAGTTCCATTGCGTCTTTGTGGACCTGGAGAAAGCATATGACAAGGTGCCTCGAGAGGAGCTGTGGTATTGTATGAGGAAGTCGGGAGTGGCAGAGAAGTACATAAGAGTTGTACAGGATATGTACGAGGGAAGTGTAACAGTGGTGAGGTCTGTGATAGGAGTGATGGATGCATTCAATGTGGAGGTGGGATCACATCAGGGATCAGCTCTGAGCCCTTTCTTATTAGCAATGGTGATGGACAGGTTGACTGATGAGCTTAGACAGGAGTCCCCGTGGACTATGATGTTTGCTGATGACATTGTGATCTGTAGTGAGAGAAGACAGGACGATATGAAAAAGGATGATCCGCTGTTACAACCCCTAATGGGAGCAGCCGAAAGAAGAAGAAGGTATAGATGGTGGCACACTTGGACAGATGGTGTAGTGGTTAGTGGTAGTTGTGTGTTAATAATTTCTGTGATGTCATCCTACGGGTTCCTGAGTCATGGAGGAGCAGTAAATTGAGGTAACCACACATATCAAATGCTTCGTCGTGAGAGTCCAAAAAGGATAATTTTATGCATTCTTCCGACATCTCTAGACCCAGGTATGCTATGCAATTAAACTCAACAGCATGGAAAAAATAAAAAAAATGGGTTTTTTTCTGCAGAGGTAAAATGTACCACCTTGTTATGAAATCTGCAATTTTTTGCATTGTCTGTGTGGTAATAAATGGTCAGTGCAAGTGCTTTGGTGACTAGTATTACTGTTTGTGATCACTGGTGTTGATCAGACAAATTCGCCAAAGTGTTCCTCACAGCAAATATGCCATGTTCGCCAGTGACCTTGTTTGCACAGTAATTTCCTGAAAATTCATTGTGCTGCCAGCTTAGCCTCACTTTTATCTCCTAATGCCACAGAAGTTTAGCAGCCAGTGTTGCTATGTTGGATGGGACAGCCCTTTTAGTATCCTAATAATTGAGTAAATATTGTGTAAAATTAGTACATTAATTTGAGAGTCCTGAGAGTACACTAAAAATGACTGGAAAATTTGCAAAACATATAAGCACAAAACATGCAATCACAGGACAACTGGAAATGTGTCGGTGTGTTTGCGTCTTAAAGGTTGTGTCTTTTATGTGGACTTGTATGTGAGTTGTGTTGAATATGTATGCCTACCCCTTTAATAGTATTACCCAGAGTGCTATTCAGTTGATCAATCAGGAAGAAGTGAAATTCCCACATGCTTTAGTGTTGTGCCTATTTGGTGAGCGAGCAAGTCAAACTGAATGCTTGAGTTTGAGAGAGGTGAGTACCTGCTAACAAATCTGTCGAGGGTATAACTTAGGGAATGCATTCTTCCTGCCCTTATGAACTTTTCCTCTTCTGAAATTAAATTCAATCAATTTTATCTCTAGGGGTGCCTGGTGGCGCAGTAGTTGGCACTGCAGCCTCACAACTCAGGTCACATTTTGGGACACAATTTTTGGTCCAGAATAATTTGCAAACACTTCTGTAGACTCCAGAAACTCTTAAAAGACTGTTGCACCTTCATAATCCACTCAAGTTCAATTTCTTCTTGCCCACACTGACTTCAATGCATTTGACAGAATTCTGCAGAGTTCCCCAACATTTCCCCAATGTCACTGAACATAAGAAAAAAATAATTCAGCCAGGTTCACTCATCACTAGTGAGCACAAACAACACATTGCTGAAGCCAAACAAAAAGAATAAGTACAAACATAATGTACTTAAAATGCAATATGAGATGTGTTGAAGAAGAATTTGGTTCCAAAAACAGCTTAGTAAAGAAATGCTAGTCTGATTGAATCTGTCATTCTGGAGATTTTCAGGAGCTAATCATTTTCTTGAGACTCCTTTTGAGGAACAATGGACGCAATGATCTCACACTTTTCCTATCCACTCTGTCTGGATGGCATGTCCGCTCATGGTCATTGGAGCCTGGAAGATAATGGGAGATCACCAGACAGACAGAAAAATGTGAAAAACAATGGTAATAAATGATAACATTTTGTAAAAATTTAACTCAATTGTTTTTAGAACCAGATTATTTTCAAAGCAGAGAAAACTAGGATTCAATTTTGTGCCAGAAGTAAGGTGTCTGTAAGTTTGAGTTCTTAATTTAGCACGGATGAGGAGGTTCCACTTGGAGTGTAGAGCATTGTGATATTCTTACATTAAATTGGGGTGGAGGTTTCTCCCCGTTTAAGTTTCAAGCACAAACATATATGTAGTGTTTTATGTATGGTATTGTAAATTGTATCGGGTTTGACTCTGTGTTTGGGTTTGTGCGTATTTGTCCTGCTTTGTGCCGTTTGCTTTCTGCAACAGACTGCAGCAGCCCCGTGATCCTGCCCTGGAAAAGCTTAGGAAGCTTAGGTTTGGAAGAGGAATGGATGGATAAATGGAGGGATGGATGTTATGGTAATACGAGGTTCCACTCACATAGTAACTGTGATCTCTTAACCTATGAACAGAGTAGACAAAAACTTCAGTTAACAGAAGTGAACAGGATTCATGGAGAAAATAAACCTATTGGGATTCCATGATTGGTTATGTTAGGGGAAATGCTCCGTAAATAAAGAATAGTTATGAGCCGCTGTTAAAAATGAATCCAAAGATGAATGTGCTTGTGTTACTTAAAAAATGGTGCCACTTTGTGGTCTTGTTTAGTGCAGCATGGCAGACTCACTTGTCTCAACAGAGCAGCCCGTTTTACAAGTTGGGTTCATTTACTTTGCACAGCTATAAAGCATTTTCATTAACTAATCAAAGAACAGATAAATGGTATGGTCTTCAAACAGACCTGTCTCTTGAGTATTATCTCAAAGTTACAAATAGTTACACAGAATAAAACTCTGGTAAATATCTGGTTCATAGAAGAAGACTTCTTATTTGTAAACTTGCTCTATTTTGTAGCTTTGCCTGAGGTGTTTGATAAGAGAGTGGGTGTTAGTTGTAGTGCTGTTAATCAGATGTATCAGAAGTGCTGTGTAAGTAAGAACTTTTCTTTATACAATGTTTGTAGATTTTGTTTTTTATTTTTACCATTATGCAAGTATTATTGTTTCTGTGTTTACTTTTCTCTTCCTCCCTTTTTTGCTTCTAGTGAAAAAATGTCTACACTCACAACCACAGCACCTGGCACCATCACTGGAGCTTTACAGTGAGTACTAATCTTTGAGCTTTGTGTCTTCCTTCAGCTTCCCTGAACTTTGTCCTTCCATTTCACACCCCACTGTACATGCCAATCATGATCCTGTCTCTTTATTCCTGTCAGGAGCACCGCCCTCTTCTTAGTTTTCATTCCAAACAATTGGTTAGTGGTGCTATTTAAGTGGCCTATCCATCCCTTCATTTGCATGGATAGGCCCATTCTGAGCTCTGCACAAAGCATGTACATTAACACCATAATCTTAAATATTAAAATAAAAATGACATTTGAGTTTAAGAGGTGGATTCTGCATGTTCACCTTTAATGTTCATTGGTGAAATTTAGCAAAGCATTTTTTCAAATGAATATGCAGCCTTTTCCGGAGATCTTGTTCATTGAATATATTCCTGGAAATGCATTGTGTGGCCAGTTTAGGCGAACATTTTTTTCTAAGCGTTCTTGGTGTAGTTGACGGGAGTTGTGTTAAGAGGATGCCTTGATAATAGGCCATTAGTTAGAACAGATACCACTTGCTGTTGGTTTGGCAGTTATTGTACTGGAAAATTGTGTGGTGGTTCTAGTGGTAAAGAGGGACAATTACACACCTCAATAATGAAATGTGTTCAAGCTCATTATTATTTTTATAATAGTATATATTGCTTTGTTTTGTCACTAAATATGAGCTATTTTGTAATTGAGGATTTGCCTGTAAAACTGAAGATCTCATTCCAAAATAGGGAAGTGTGGTCTGGTACTGGCAGAGATGACTTTCATACAGATGGCTCTGGTTACATAGAATGCGTAGCAAATCACATTGACGTTGAGAACCCTGTAGGATTGTGCATGGTCTGCTCATTTCTTGAAAATCCTTGAGGAACCTTAGACTGTCCTTAAGAAATATTGTTACAGTCAAGGAATATCCCAGAAGAAATGGCATGGAGTAATTGTAGGTATTTGTTATATGTATATTTTCTATTTACGAGAAATTTCTCAGTCATGGATGGGAATTGAACTTACACTTCCTGGTTGAGAGACGTGTATCCTACCCACTACACTACCATACCTGGCCTGTGTTACTGTCTCAGTTGATACTGTGGTATTTGAACAAAGAACAAGAAGAGATTGAGGTGGACTCTAATTGTTAAACTTTACCTCATATTTGTGTGAAGTTCTTACTCAACTCTCTTTCAGTCTGTTTGAGGGCAGACAAGGTTTTTCTATATTTGACAAAAAATAGAAATGTGTGAAATATCCCAAACCAAACCAGCATTGAGATATGGTGTAGTGGGAAGAATACCTGCCCTTAAAGTAGTGGTAATGGGGTCGATTCCCAGCCATGATGTTAAAACTTGTTTTTGTTTAAGAAGTTTTCATGATTGTCTATATTATAATTGAGTAAGGCCATGTTCTATCAGGAATTGCATATTGTTATTTGTGGAGCAGGTGTGACGTTTCATCATATCATTGTAATCTTTTGGACACTAGGTAACTAAAGACTACATTTGTATCACTTGGATCTTCAATAGAATCTCTGTGATCCTGGACTATTATCAAAATGTGACATGACAACTCTGACATGTACTGTGTGCTTTGATGTGTGGTGTGCTTCTCTTCAAATGACATTAAATATACTTAATAGATATGGAAAAATAGTGAAAAATCATGGTGTCCAGGTCAGGTGGTGTAGAGGGAAGTGGTCGTTGATTCTCAGTGATTCATGCAATCTCATCCCACAGGTTCAAGTCCAGGAGGTTGCACCATCAGAGTATATATATAGATTATATAAGACGCCAAAAAACTCAGCAAACAATTGAATTGAATCAGAACCCCCACCCCACCTGGTACTCACTCCCTTATCACCACAAGGTGTCTGAAGGTACAGCGCGCATCCTGGCCAAGTCAGGCGTCAAAATAGCACACAAACCCACGAACAATCTGCGCACGGTCCTGTTTAATGCTAAAAACAAGAAATCGATAGCAGAAACACGAAACGCAGTTTATAGCATTCCATGCAGTTCTTGCTCAGCGGTATACATAGGACAAACTTCAAAAAGAATCGCAACACGTATACAGGAACATCGCAACGCCGTCAGAAGAAAGGACTCACTTTCATTGATCTACACGCATACTAAATCAACAGGACATACATTTAACTGGGACAATGTACAAGTCAAATTTAAGGCCAGTACTAAAAGTGCCAGAGAGCTGGCCGAATCTTGGCTATCAAATGAGAACGCCATCAACAGACACTTGGACATAAATCCAGCATATGCAAACTTAAGAAGAACATGTTCATAATAAATAAACTGTACACCCAATACCCCCCCCCCCCATCACACTGACTTAGCCACCCCCCCCACCCCCTCCACGTAATGTTTTGCTATATATTGCCTTTGATTCTTGTAAGTCTAAGCATTATCCTCTGATGAAGACCCCTGGCAGGGGCTGAAAGCTCAGGAATAAAAACTACTTTATGATACGTGATTCATTTTTTCTCCCTTTGTGGATCTCCAGCTGCAAATATGCAAACCGTATCACAGACCTTCTCTTCCATATATATATATATATATATATATATATATATATATATATATATATATATATATATATATATACACACTAGACAAAGAGCCCGTTTCGACAACGTAAGATGAAACGGGCACGAGTGGAATAGTAATAAGTATAAGCACCACAAACCTGATATAGGTGTATTGAATGAATGCGTAATTGAATCAGAATGCGTAA
The DNA here is from genome assembly GCF_900747795.2 of Erpetoichthys calabaricus. Classification (NCBI taxonomy): domain Eukaryota; kingdom Metazoa; phylum Chordata; class Cladistia; order Polypteriformes; family Polypteridae; genus Erpetoichthys; species Erpetoichthys calabaricus. Next base: position 52,589,261 of record NC_041402.2, on the reverse strand, counting down.
TTAGGCCTCGAGCTGTAGTCGAAATCACCTTTCAGGCCTCTAGAGCTTTAATCAAAGTCGCCTTTCTCTTTGAATTTTTGCGGCCGTAAATCTGCCACCTGCCGCAATGTCGGTCTCGTAAGGTTTTTCGGGCAGCTGCGCAGAAGGCGACTGTGCATTCGGCTTCGGACGGACGTGAGTGAGTGAGTGAGTGAGTGAGTGAGTGAGTGAGTGAGTGAGTGAGTGAGGAGAATGGCGAATTATGTATTAAGATATATATATATATATATATATATATATATATATATATATATATATATATATATATATATATGGGGCAAAGCCACATAATAGATGATGTAAACATGCTTGTCAATGTAAGTTTTCATGGGACTAATTCTGTGGCCAAACAGGCACTAAACGCTGCATAACTTTTAACTTAAAATGTGTTTCCTTTTTATATAAACTGTACATATATTTTTTCTTTATTTGCTGGATGTCTCTGCATGGCTGTAGCTGTTTCCTGAACTGTTTGTTTGGATGTTGCAGTTGTTCTTATTTGCACACTCACTGGTACTGCATACAGTAACTTGACCACTAGGCTACAGCGACTGCTGCTACAAGCCCACTATCGCAACAGATTGTACGTTTGGAGTGTACATATACAGTATAAGGGGAAAAGATACATACTGGATGAATTAGACACGCTTGTCAATGTAACATTTTATGGGGAGGCGGATGTTGAGGTTTGCTTCCTGGAACACCCAACCTCATCTGCTGTTGACATTCCACCATATTTTCCCTTTCTGAACCTCATTGAGGAGTTCTTTTTCTGATTTCAATCAAATACAGTAAGAGGCATTAGACTGAAATAAAAAAAGAATTAACCATCAAGTGTCAGAAGAGGGGATTGAACCCATGACTTCCAGGGTCACAATGTACATGGCCAACCATTTTTCCAGTATTTTGACCACTAGGCTACAGGAACTGTTGCTACAACTCCTCTATCACAACAGAGTGTATCTTTGGAGAGTACATATACAGTATATTTTATCCTATCAGTGTATAGTTGATGTTTAGGACAAGCTATTCATGTGATGGTTTGCGTGAAAAAAATAACCATTTTTTAGAAGAGAATGGTTTTGAATGCAGTGTGTACTTTGTTGTCAGGTGTGTGACATGTTTTGGGTTGTGTGAGTGTTTATGGGTATTGTGTATAGAGTTTGTATATGAAGAGCTATAGGTTCAGAAAATATATGTAAAAAGTGAGAAAGAACTGTAAACGAATATGAATGGAGCCTCACTGCAGAATAATGCATAGAGCCACTGTACTGTATGTATTATCACACACATGCATTTCATCCTGGAAACTGTATCAATTCAAGTGCAAGTCTGAGCTTTTGAAATACTGAAAAAATGTACTGACATGAATGTAATAGACCCTGTTTGGTGACTATTGTCTTCCATCTTCTATCGGCTCAAGAGGTTTCTAGTTTATAGAAGTCTTAGTGAGAGATGTTATAGAGAATGTGTTTCTTTAGCCTCTCACTTTGAAAATAACAAGAGTTTAGATATAAATGTCGAATATGTAAGTCTTTAGTGAAATAATTAGAATCACTTTGTTGTTGACTCAAGTAAAGCATATGCAGCAAAGTGTGGATCATTGAAAACCTGACGAGCAGTAGCGTACAATATTGACAACTATATAAAGTGTTTTTTTTATTTTTCTTAGAGAAAATATTTGTCATAAATGGGAATTGAACTCGGGCCTCTTGGTTGATGGGCATGTATGCTATCCACTATGCTACCTCCAAACCTGGTCAATAGGTCTTTCTCAGTTGATACTGTACATTATTCTGTATGATTGGAGTCAAGATCAAGAGATTGAGGTGGAAGATCAATGTAGAAGTGGATCTCATTTGGAATAACTTCAGAAACTGTGGTGTAGTGGTTAGGAAATCTGACCATTAAATGAAAAGCAAAGGGTTCAATTCATATTGAAGATAGTAAGGTTTTTTTTAATATTTTTGAAATAATTTTCTTTATCTGTATCGTATGCACCTATAGTACTTGAAAAGCAAGTATAAGGTGGCAGTAGGAAAACAATCTGCTTTGCACCCATCTTCTTTTTGAAGTGTGAGAGATGTTATTGAGACTGTTTTTTTAGCCTCTCACTTTGAATAGCAAGAGTTTAGATATAAATGTTGAATATGTAAGTCTTAAGTGAAATAATTAGAATCGCTTTGTTGTTGACACAAGTAAAGCATATGCAGCAAAGTGTGCATCATTGAAAACCTGATGAGCAGTGTACAATATTGACAAATATATATATTTTTTATTTTTCTTTGAGGAAACATTTAAGGTCGTGAATGGGAATTGAACTCAGGCCTCTTGGTTGGTGGGTGTGTATGCTATCCACTATGCTACCACCAATCCTGGTCAGGAGGTGTTTCTCAGTTGATACTGTACATCATACTGTATGATTTGAACAAGATCAAGGGATTGAGGTGGAAGATAAATGTAGAATTGGACCTCACATGTGGAATAACTTTACAAACTATGGAATAATTTAATTTTATCTAGTGTGTAACTCTGAAGAAATAGAAAAGTGTGATATTTTTTCCAAAAAAATATCAAGCAGTGATGGTGTAGTGGTTAGCATACCTGCCCTTAAAGGAGAAGTTGTGGGTTCAGTTCCTGGTCATGATGTATGATTTTGTTTTTGAAGTATCTATCAATTTCTATAGGAAATTTGTATTGTTCTTTGTTATCAGTCATTGCCTATTATTCTACCATGAGCATCTAAAAGGTATTTGTTTGGAAAAAATAGGAATGCCAAGAGACAAAGTAACATTTTGAGGTATATATTAACATTTGGAATGTAATCAGGTTTGGATGTGATCCTGAGTTATAAAAAAATATGGAAATGTGTGAAATGGAATGTGTCCATTGATGTACAGCATACTTGTACTGAAATTTACAGTACAGTACAGTGAGTGATCTGTAGAAAACCTGAAAAATCATTTGGGTTTGCATCAGCTCAGATGGTATAGAGGTAAGTGCAAGATGTGTCTTAATAAATCATGTCATCTCATTGTACAGGTTCAAATCCAGGAGGAGGACGTTCCTGAAAGAGAGGAGCTGGAGGATGAAGAGGATGAGGAGGGAAAAAAAAAAGAAAAAGAATTGGTAAGAAGAGTTGCTTTCCCAATCCCGAACCACCCCCTCTAACCCCATCAGCCTGGCGGGGAGAAAACCCAGGCACCTACCTGTCTGATTCGGCGATGCAGTTCAATGACTGCAATGGTAAAGTCTCCATATTCCATCTTCTTTACAACAGCCCATATGACCAACAATTTGTTTCTCCAGGACAGGTTATTCACAGTATCCAGAATTAACTGAAATTATAAATAAACTATTGATGTGTACAGTAAACACAAAGAATTTTTTCTTCCCTGTTGCCTTGCATCTTTTATTTAAATTAATGCAGCTGGCAGATGCCGAGAGACATTTACTAAGAGCTCTAGACAAGGCTTTTGCAAAATGATGGATCTGAAACAAAAGCTGGGATGCAAAAATATTTTTGCACTTTACAATGCTATCATAGATTGACCTCTCTTGTTTTAAGATTGCAGGTTGAAGTATATAAGCCATCTTTCAAAGTCTTTTCCTCCCTGTTGTGAAAAAGGATTCTCCTTGTCCTTGACAATGGCATGTGGTAAGACAAGTAGAAATGTATAATACACAGTAATCCGTCTATCTTCAATAAGTCAGAACAGTAGAAATAAGATTGTAACAATAAAAGACTGAAGGTGAAAGGGTTCAGTATCTTGCAAAGACAAAGAAATATGTGCCTGATGTTTTGTTAAATTTGTGAAAGGTGAAGAAAGGATTGAATTGTTACTTTCCAATTAATGGCTCTATGATTCTAATATTGAATCTCAATTTGTACGCTTTTAAGAATGTATATATTTGCTCGTTCACACAATTTATGTAAGTGTATACATTTTAATGTGGAATAAAACATTTGAGAAATTCATACAGACAAAATATTACCTTTGCCTCCCATAGGATTCTTTAAGGCTTATAAATATCGAATTTCATTGCTGCTGGTAAGTTCCAAGAATAACTGCAGTAACAGACAACTAAAAACTAAAGAATGAAAGATCGTAATCAGTCCTTCCTCAGATTTTATAATATTTTAATTTAAACAGATTGCATAAATGTGGCAAGTAATAGTATGATACTTGTTTAAATTGATGAAGACAACCATTGATGACTCTATAAAAATGTCAGTAGTTGCATACATAAATCAAAGTTGGAAAAGTGGTATCCTTAATAAATGTCATCATGACCAACAGAGATTACCTCAGGTACACTGAAGCTTTCAAATTCTCTCTGTATCCAAGTGTATGCCCAAGTCCACCACTGCAAAACTAGTAGGCTAAGACTTTAAAAGTATTTCATAACTCCTAAAGTATTTGTAAAAGCAGTGGTTTCTCTGACAATCAGCTGAACAACTATAGGTAGGCAGTGTATTTGAATGGTTAGGGTGCTGACCTTTCAAGTAAGGTTGGTGATTCTTCCTTGTGTCCCACTCACTGTGTGACTCCAAGCAAGTCACTTACCCTGACGGTGCTGAGTGTAAAAAATATTTTTAAACCAATATGTTCCATTCTGTTCCTCTACTTTACCTAAGGGTATCTTAAGGGTATCTTATAAGAGTATCTAAGGATATTATAAGTTATATATGTTATGTTCTTTAGGTTGAAGTAGCGACAGACTCAGAATAACGTTTTGAATGTTGTTTATTTTGAACCCTGTTTAACCAGCTTTCCATACAGTGTGCTTTTTAAAACCACACCCTTTCCTCCGTATATCATATGTCCCAAAAGACGCAGACCATAGCAATCAATACCAACAATCATATACAACAATATATATAATACATTATAAGGGTATCTATTTTACCTAAGGGTATCTGAAAGATATAATAATAATAGATAGATAGATAGATAGATAGATAGATAGATAGATAGATAGATAGATAGATAGATAGATAGATAGATAGATAGATAGATACTTTATTAATCCCCAAGGGGAAATTCACAATTATAATAATAATAATATATGTAAATATGTACTGTGAGAAACCAAATTTAAACAGAATTATTTACAGATAAATCTAAATTGAGCAGTAGTTACAGCCTATCATATTTTGTGAAAAATGTATAATTAATTGTAGACCAAAAAAGTAGATTATAATTTAGCAAATTGATGAATGGGTTTAGGATTAAGTTTAACCTGAATAACCAAACATTTCTTTCTTTTTGTTATGTCATGTTTTGCCACAGAAGGAAAGCAGTCATGATGTCTGAAATGAATTTTGATGTTGATTGATAGAGTGCAGTTGTTGCGAAGAATTCTGTTCTCTCAGAACCCTTAAGGGATCTTTTGTCTTGATTAAACAGATTAAAGTGCCTTTGTAGTCAAGTCAGCTTAACTGAATTTTACAGAGAAGTGTGTAATGCTCCTAAAAAGAATTGTGGGACAGATGTCAATCAGCTGCAAGATCTGAAGCATTCAGAAACACTTAACAATCATCTTCAAAATTATCCACTTCAAAAACAGGTGATTTAATTCTAATGTGTGGTTGAGGGACTTAAAGAAGCCACACACATAAACAACAATTGAACTGAATTGTGCTCTCTTTATTTAATAATTGTTTAAACGCTTTAATTGTATCTGAAGAACTTGAATGTATTAGCAGTATACTTCCACCTAGGGATAGAATAAAGCCTCTAAAAACAATTTTCCAACCAGAGTTAATTGCTCTGTGCAAACTTATATTATAGTTAAGAAAAATCTATTGTTTTTCTTTCATGCTATTACATTTTATGTACACTTGTTATTTTACATTGAAAATAAGGAAAATATTTTTTCACTTTGCAATACTATTAATTATTCATATACATAAATGTATATACACATGTGCAGCAGTAAGTTACTGAGACTAATTTCAATGGACACCTCTACATGTTCCAATAACAGGAACCATTCTCTGTTAACATTGCTTACTAAATGCCGACAACAAGGAGTAAGGTTACCTGAACTGGCAATGACTACAAAGTTGAAGTACCTTTAACAAGGAAACAAAAATCATACTCCTTTAAGTGACTTCAGTAGAATCCTTCTAGCTCAGCCATGGAATTGTTAGAAGGGCAATGTCTTTTACTGACACATCCTTTGGAATTGTGAAAGGAAAAATCAGAGAATCGGGAACAGAATCCATGTAATACAAATTGAACACAGTGATCAGAGATGAGTTCTAACCCAGAAAGCTGGATCCATGAGAGAGCAGGGCTAACTACGGTGCCACCTAAACAATGTTACAGCAATATTTAAATATTTGTAGCATTGGCTTCATCTACAGTATATATATAGTCATATGAAAAAGTTTGGGAACCCATCTTAATACTTTGGATTTTTGTTTATCATTGGCTGCACTTTCAAAGTAGCAACTTCCTTTTAATATATGGCATGCCTTATGGAAACAGTAGTATTTCAGCAGTGACATTAAGTTTATTGGATTAACAGAAAATAGGCAATATGCATAATAACAAAATTAGACAGGTGCATACATTTGGGCACCCCAACAGAGATATTACATCAATACTTAGTTGAGCCTCCTTTTGCAAATATAACAGCCTCTAGACACTTCCTATAGCCATTGATGAGTGTCCGGATTCTGGATGGAGGTATTTTTGACCATTCTTCCATACAAAATCTCTCCAGTTCAGTGAAATTTGATGGCTGCCGAGCATGGACAGCCTGCTTCAAATCATCCCATAGATTTTCAATGATATTCAAGTCAGGGGACTGTGACGGCCATTACAGAACATTGTACTTCTTCTTCTGCATGAATGCCTTTGTAGATTTCAAACTGTGTTTTGGGTCATTGTCTTGTTGGAATATCCAACCCCTGTGTAACTTCAACTTTGTGACTGATGCTTTAACATTATCCTGAAGAATTTGTTAATATTGGGTTGAATTCGAACCAGCAAAAAATCCGCAATATATATATTTAAATATGCTTACATATAAAATCCGCGATAGAGTGAAGCCGCGAAAATCGAAGCGCGATATAGCAAGGGATTACTGTATAAAAAAAGAAAGTAAAGATCACAGTAGCGCAAACAAACGGAAATAATTACATGAAAAAGGGAAAATAATCACCACGGACCAGGTGTCATTGAAAAAAATGCAGGACAAAGTGAGGTCAGAAATAAAAGACAGAGTAGAAAACAAAGTAAAACATCATAAAGAGGTTACAAAACAAAGGGGCCAAACACTTGCAGAGCAGGTTAGAGATCATGAAAACTAGAATTCAAAAGACTCAAAAAAAACATAGGCACGAAACACATGCAGAGCAAAATACAGAATATGACAGCAGAAAAAAACGACAGTGTCAAAAAAAGAAAGTAAACATCACACTAGCACAAAAAAAAGATAAATTATTACTCAGAGAAATAACTAAGGTGAATAGAAATCGAATATATGGACACAGGTGATATGTCAGATTTAAATATTGTAAGGCTTTGAAGTTTAAGTCATTCATTCATTACATTTATATAGCAAGTCAGAGAATTTCAAAAACGTGGTTTACCTCACATGCATTTATTGGTTACTTTGCAAAAAAAATTATTAACTGCTGATGATGTAGATTGCTTTGTCTGTGCTGAAATTCCAAACAGAGAAACCTATCCTAAATTATGGTACAAAGTCATTAACCACATGTCTCACTGACCTCATTTAAAAGATTCAGCATATTGGGACTCGAAAGATTCCAAATATTGTTGTTACATAAGTTCTGAAATAAAAGTGAAACTAATGAAATAGCAACAATTCAAAGAAAAAAAAAATCTTAAAAGTGTGTATCCGGAAAGCCAAACCCAGGGGTTGGCGAGCAAAGCGAGCAGGGGGCAAAGCCCCCTAGTATGTATTATAACTCTTATTCCTCACACTGAGTCGACTAAACCTTCAATTTCGTTGTTCCTTTGTAAAAGTGACAATGACAATAAAGATCTATCTATCTATCTATCTATCTATCTATCTATCTATCTATCTATCTATCTATCTATCTATCTATCTATCTATCTATCTATCTATCTATCTATCTATCTATCTATCTATCTATCTATTATGTATATATGTGTTGCGACTGATAAAAAGATAGGCGTTCAGTTCAAATCAATTTAATTTAGTTTACTAACACAGGGCACTTACACAAATTTAGAAATACCAAAGAAGACACAAAAACACATAACCAATGTAACAATAGTTACATATTTAAGTGCACAATTTATTTATAGAAGAATAGCATGCTTTTCTTTATTGAATAGTCCTGACATTTAGACTAACCTTGATCAATCATGAAAAAACTTAACAGATCTATTCAAAACTTGCTTTTGTACTTTACAATGTAAAGCATATAAACAAGATGTTAGCAGATGGTCATCCCTTAATCTCACTTTAGCTATAAAGTAAGATAAAATTGTAAATACCGAAAAGCTAATGCTTTAAAACACAACTCTATTAAGATCTAAAGTGCAGGGGAGGTGATGTGGCATTGTGTAACCTCCAGTTTAATCACTGAGATTTTGTAGGGAATGTCTCAAAACTGCATCTGCTTGGTCAGCCATGTAAAGGATACCTTGATTAAACTCTTCTCTGTTCACTTTGTGCTGTACTCCAGTCATCGTTAACTTTCTCCAGTTTACTAGCTTGAACAGTTGTATAAAAAAACTGGACTCTTTGTTCACATAGAGATGTACAAAAACCATATACTTAATTACAAGGACTGTATTGTCCAAACTAAATCTAACTATTATACTCACATTATTTCTTCCAATGAAGGCAACACCAAGTCATTGTTTTCACTGCTTAATAATATCACACAACCTCCGGATTCTTTACCTTCTCACCTTTACTCAACTGATTTTTGCAATTCCCTTATGTCCTTTTTTAATGAAAAAATCCAGAAGATTCATCAGTCTCTTGGTACGGATTCCTCCAGTACTTCATTTGAATTTCACCCACCAACTCACTCATTTTCCTCTTTTCAGCTTCCTACTCTCTCAGAAATCTCAGATCTTGTCTGTAAATCCCTACAGTTCTGGTCAAAGTCTGCCTCCCCTTTCTGGTCCCTCTTATTTCTGCTATAATCCACTCTTCTCTCACTACTGGTCCTGTTCCTTCATCTTTTAAAACTGCTGCAATAACCCCAATACTGAAAAAACCTGGTGCAGATCCGACTAATTTCAGTAATTTTCATCCTATTTCTAATCTACCCTTCATTTCCAAAATTCTTGAAAAAATAGTGGGTATTCAACTTCATTCTCATTTATCTCAAAATAATCTGTATGAACAGTTCCAGTCTGGTTTTCGTCCCGTCCACAGTACAAAAAAACGGCACTTATAAAAATTACTAACGACCTCCTTATGGCAGCTGATTCTGGTTTAATTACTATCCTTACTCATCCTCCTTGATCTGAGTGCAGCCTTTGACACTATTTGTCACACTACTCTTCTCAATAGATTATCTTTGATTGGCATTACCCAAACACCACTAGATTGCTTCAGATCCTACCTCTCAGGCTGCACTCAGTTTGTTCAGCTTAAAACTTTCACATCCCAACCCACCGCTGTTACTTCATGTGTGCCCCAGGACTCTTTCCTGGGGCCCCTCCTTTTCATTATTTACCTCCTTCCTCTTGGTAATATCTTTTGTAAATATAACATTAGCTTCCACTGTTATGCTGATGACACCCAGCTTATCTCACTAGCAAACCTACTTTTTCCTTTCCACCCTCCTCTTTTATTGATTGTATAGCAGAAATCAAATCCTGGTTTTCTTCAAATTTTCTTAAATTAAATAGTGACAAAACTGAGGTTCTCCTCATTGGTACAAAATCAACATCATCCAAAGCTGATAATTTTTCATTTGTTATTGATAATTCCCCTGTCTACCCTTCCCCACAGGTTAAGAGTCTGGGTGTCATCCTTGACAGTACTTTATCCTTTCAGTCCCACATCAATAACATCTCCCGGTCTGCATATTTCCACTTGTGTAACAATAATCGTATTCACCCCTCCCTCACTCCCCACACCACTGCTATCCTTGTTTATAGCCTTGTCACTTCTCATCTGGATTTTTGCAATTTGGTCTTTCTCACAAATCTCTTTATAAGCTTCAACTGGTCCAGAATTCAGCTGCCCGCATCATTTCTAGGACCCTCTCTATTCACCATATCACTCCCGTTTTGCAGCAGCTACACTGGCTTCCAGTTAAGTTCCGCATTCAATTCAAAATTCTTCTGTTAACTTTTAAGACTATCCACAACCTTGCCCCTCCATATCTGTCTGACCTCCTCCATGTTGCCATTCCCTGCCGTACCCTTAGATCCTCTTCCTCCATCCACTTGACTACCCCTTTCGTCCGTCTTACCACTATGGGGAACAGAGCATTCAGTTGCTCTGCTTCCCAGTTCTGGAACTCACTACCATCTGTGCTTAGAAATATTGAATCATTCTCACTTTTCAAATCTAAACTTAAAATTTATTTATTTAAGACTGCTTTTTCTCAATTGCTCTGTCTGATTTTAATTTTTGTATTTTAGTTTTGTTTATAATCTGTGTTTTATCTACTGTTCGGTGTCCTTGAGTGTTTAGAAAGGTGCCTACAAATAAATAAAATGTATTATTATTATTATTATTATTATTATATACAATATTTCATTCATTGATGTCACTACATATTAGGACTTTGAGAGTCTTCTATATAGACAGAGGTGTGCATGTGTTCATTAAAAAGCTATACTTGAAAAGTAACTTCCAGTAACACATTCATGTTTTCTTGTGTACAGTACAAGTTAGAAACTTTGTTGAAAGAAACCAACTTCCCTAATTTTCAGTGTCTATGCCTGAAACTATACTAGTTAGTAATAATGAAGACATATAGGCAGCATTTCCATACTCAACGTTTCGCAAAAAATGCATGCCTAGATGAGCCAAGGCAGTGATGGGAATTTGGACCCTTCTATTAAAATCTTAGATAAGGAATGGAATTCAGCTTCTGACGAGATTCATTCTCCTACTGGCTATGCATAATTCATCTTAAAACTGAACATCAAACACCAATTTGACTCATTATCATTGATAATCTAAAATCAATCTAGGACAAGATCCAAACTGAGAAAGATGTCATTGAGATTGTGCCTCTCTTGGCCATATGCTCTGGAAATCATTTGGGACCACTTGGAGGAAATAAACTTACCTGTCTTTTAGATAGTGTACGATTTATAATGACAGAATTATTTGGAGTAACACCAAATGGAATAACATTATGAGACAAAAAAAAAACTGTTGTGTTATCCTACACTACAATGCTCAGATATCCATCCATCCATCCATTATCCAACCCACTATATCCTAACTACAGGGTCATGTGGGTCTGCTGGAGCAATCCCAGCCAACACAGGGCACAAGGCAGGAAACAAACCCCGGGCAGGGCACCAGCCCACCGCAGTGCTCAGATATTGACTTGTCTAATTTGGAAAAAGTCCCAAACAACCCTCCGTAAATGAAAGAGAAAACAATGACTTAAATGATCTGATACTTGAAAAGAAATCTTTTTCGTAATATTTCAAGAATTCATTAATACTTTTCCAAATGTTGAAATTTCAATACACATGATGGCCTACCTGATGCCTGAACTTCTGTTCACAAAGACACCCAGGCTAGATGGACTGACAGTGCTAAAGTGGCTCTAGTGTGTACTTGTGTGTGTACTGTATGTGTGTGTTCACCCTGAAATGAAGTCCAGTGTTTGTTCCCACCTGCAGTTGTTGCTCGGTGGGATAGGCTCAGATGCCCCACCACCCTGCTCAAGATAACCGGGTTTAGTAGATGAATAGATAAATGGTTACTTTCCTCAGTTGGATGGGGTGTTGGAAGGTGTTAAGTTTTATTTTATTTAATTTAAACATACATGTCTAGAATGTAGTGCTGATTGTACTTTTAACTGAATTGTGTTTTTCCTTATTGTAAATTAATTTTACAAAAGGATAGAGGGATAGAGAGTTACATGGATGAGTGGGTGGATAGATGGAGGTTTTGCCTGATATATCAAACCACAGAATTGAAAGAGCATATACTTAAATTTTAAACATGACTTAATTTAATTTTGTAAGATACACAAATGCATTTCAATGTGTAGATGTGACATTTGCATCTTGTTTAATATAAAATGCAAGATTTCATAGAGCTACAATTACACTATTTTGCTTTTGGCAGAAGTGTGTATTGAATTCTGTTGAGAGAGCATTGATGTTTAGGGACATAGTGCTGTAAGTGTATTTTTAATTAAAAGCATAGTACTTTAAAATAGTATTTGCAAGGATATTTCAAATATTTATTTATTCAAATATTTATTTGACACATAGTCAAAATTAGTTAAGGTTTCTACTGTCATCCTGTTGACATATTTAAAAAGTCCCTGAGGTCCTAACCCCTTTGAATTCTGACTGTAAAATGTACAGGGCCAGCCCAAGGATACATGGCACCCCTTGGCAATGGTGGGTGGATGTGTCCCCTTCGAGACTGAAACATGATCATATATGTAAATGACTTTGAAAGCATTGGAGAGAATTGGAGATCTGATAGAATGGCAGGTTGGGGGTGTCACCCATGCATACATATCCATATTTGATGTGACAATTGAAAGAAGAGCAGAGCGTTGCTTGGATGAGTCTTGGTGCCCCCCTGAGTCTTGGTGCCCTTAGGCCAGTGCCTATTTGGCCTTAAGCTTACAGCCAGCCCTAAAAATGTGCATATTAAAGTCTTCTTATAGTGTTCATGTTTGTTCATTTTTTCTATTAAATACATTTGTCTAATCTCCTGTGTATGTGTGATTTTCATCTACAGAGAAATACACAATCCAAACCTTTTTTTTCGCTTGTCCATTATACATAGGTGGGCCCAAAACTTCCTGGATTTGTTAAAAAATCTTCATTATAAAACTTTCAGAAAATTATTTTTAGCCAGCTTCAGGATACTCTCCTTGAAATGCAATGCACATGTCCCAGCACTTCTCCCATTCCTGCTAATATTTCCCATACTCATCCTTTTTGCCATGTCTACAGCCTCAGGAAGTTCCTTCCTGTATTTCTTCCATATTAGCAAACATTCTTCCCTTCAGTCTCAGTTTTAATTTTGGAAACAAAAAGATATCACAGGGAGTGAGATCTAGCAAATATAAGGGGTGCGAATCAACCACCATATTGTCTTTGATCAAAAACTCTGAAAACACATAGTGTATAGTTATGTTGTTATGTACACTTTAGCATGGGCGTCTGCTCTAGATATTTTATTTCTTGATGCTTTCCCGTAGACACCTCAGCACATAAGTGTAATGTCATTGGTTAATATTCTATTCACAGGGAATAAACTCTTTATGAGCAAGTCCGTCAATGTTGAAAAATGCAATCATTGTGTCTGGAAAATCTGCCCCCGTGGCTTGGAGGGAAAAAAAAATCGCCAAAGTCACCTGCATGATTGTATAATAAACACCAGACATAATGGGATGCAATTTGGTGGACTGATTTACCAAACTTGTAGGCACACAACACCTACGCCGTTCTCCTGTGCTATTAACTGATTCTGGGTATTTTTGGAACCCCATCATATATAATTAATCTTTTTTTTTTAAACCCCTTTTACATTCAAGGAGCCAGAGCACAACAAAACAGGATTTAGAATCCCACCTTAAATCACATAGGACTAAATCAGAGTCGCCAGAAACCTAAAATCAGAAAAATGGAAGTGTGTTTTCCATTGAGATCAAGGAGATCAAACAGAAAGATACACATCCATACTGTATGATTTCTTTTTGAAAATTAGAAAAATAACCTAATCTTCCAAGTGATAATAAGACTGAATAGTCACACAAAATAAAGGAACTGATTTTCATGACTTGACCTGTTTTATTGTACTGTATTATATTGTAAAGTTGTACGAAATGTTCCCACCTTTTAAGACAAAAAAATAAAATAAGCTTCCAGTATAGCAACAGTTGGTGATGTTATGTTATTTTTTGACTTGTATGAGCTCCAGTATCATTAATAGTTACACACTCACATACAGACCCACACAAACACTGTATGTAAGCATTACTTGTAAACCTTGAGCAATGCTTAAAGCATTATTGGGTTTGTGTTGCCAATAAAGATGTAACCCATTTCCACTTGAACATCTTTTCATAAATTAGTTCCAATAGCTATCAGCTCATGGATTTTTGAACAGGGCAAATAGCTCAATAAATGAGAATCTTGCAGTTCAAACAACAAAGGTAAAGAGGCTTTAATTTAAATAGCAGTTCATACAGAAGAGTGCTTTTTGAAGCTTCTCTTTTTTGAGACAAACGTTTGAACAGTGGAATTTTGAATTTTTTCAAAGGTTTCATAATACTGAATGCTCTCTGAGGATTTTAGAAAGCATACTGAAAGGAAAGGAAACGGGAATAGTAAAGAAGGAGAGGCAGTGTGGCATAGTGGTGGGGCTCATTCATAGTTAAGACGCCTTTTATTTAGGCAGATACATTGCAGCTAAAAAGTATATGAAGGAGATTTTCCAGGGAAGCATAATGAAATTTCAGTTTTATAGAAAAGAAGAAGTCATGGCTAAGAATTAAAGAAACATCAGCTAACATTGAACTTATACAGAGAAAACAGAAGAACAGGATGTGCTGTGGGAAGTGTCCTCAAGCTGAAGTATATAAAACTTTGTTTAGAAGAAAAGACCCTAACATGTGTGCAAAACTTAACCCTAACAAATTTCTATTTACTGTATGTATGGCCCTGTGTTCTTGTTAAAGAACCAGCATTAAATTAACATTCTGTCTGTTTTCTGTTAGAGTAAACACGTTCTTAACACAGAAAATGCAGATGATTTTAAACATAATTTCTCTGTCAAGATCTTTTGAAATGTAAAATGCAGGAGAAATACTGCAGAAATGGGTAAGACAGTTAATCAAAAATCATTTATATAACTAATTGTTTGTTAGCATTTTCTAGTAATAGAAATGAGAGGAAGCAAAAGCTATCCTTTAGAGTAACTGCATCAACTGCAGTGATTTTTGTAACCATTATTTGAATCATATGGTAACAAAGTAGCTGTCACACCCTGATGCTAAATCTTTGTTGTAATGTTTAATATTTGACTGTTGTCCTCTAGCATTAGGACAATTTCTCTGAAACAAGTCACTGGTTGATCCAAAGTAGTGCTGATAACAGTTGCAGTATTCGTTGTGACTCTGATAACTGTCTCTGGTGTTTTTCATCAGTGATTATACAATGCATTTTTCAGTATTTCTAAGCATGATTACTGTAATAAATTCCAATTACTTGGTAAAAAATCAAAATGCTTTAATGTATATTAAGGGCATTGTCCCTGGTTATGCCATGTGCAGTAAAGGCTGAGTTCAGCTTTTACGTCGGAACAGAAAAATAAGATGAATTAGAAAATTACTCAATATGAACTGTTTCTACAATCTGCCGTGGTCTGTCAAGAACGTTTTGTGTTATGATAGGTTGTTTGGTGCTTAAGGGGCAGTTCTCAAGACAAGTGGAAAACCATTTGACCATTTTCTCAAACTTCTTACAAATTACAGGATCCTTGTTCATGCATTACCATGCTTAAATGACTGGCACAAATATTTGGCAACAGCTCTGCTCTGAGAAGATGGGAATAATGATTTTCATACCTCTGAAAATTATGCCGTTTACCTGTGACAACTTGTCTCTGTGATTGTACAATTCTGTTATGCTCTGAGGGCACTGTCTTCCCTCCTCGCATCATTTTTCTTGCATGGTTTCTCTAGTTTTTGTGAGCTATCTGTCATTCTCAGTCTCTGATCTTTCTACATTGTGTCACTCACTGCCAGGCTCTTGTGTATAGTGTGTACCTTCAGGACCATATTTCAGGTTTTTACTCTGTTTGAAATAGAAACTGACTATTTTTTGTTTAAAATATTTATTTTTGAGCATGTGAGTTTTATTTGTAATACTCCAACATTTAAAAACTTTTCAAGATCTGAATACTTTGAAAGGCACTGTGTATATATATACATACATACATACATCCATCCATTTTCCAACCCGCTGAATCCGAACACAGGGTCACAGGGGTCTGCTGGAGCCAATCCCAGCCAACACAGGGCACAAGGCAGGAACCAATCCCGGGCAGGGTGCCAACCCACCGCAGGACACACACAAACACACCCACACACACACATACAGTATATATATATATATTTCATGGCATCTCAAACATCTTTATATTTTGAATGAGCAAATTGATTAATGTGCATTCATGGAAAATGCTGCCACATTAAAAGACTTTTTAAAAGTAATTCAATAAAAGAGATGCCCTGGCACCCCAGCCAGTGTTAGTTCTTGAAGTTGCTGGGTGAACTGCAGCCCTTGTGATTATGACTTGGATTAAGTGGTTCACAAATAGATGAATGGATAACACAAGTCTCTCATGTTCTGACTTTGTTTTTCTAACAAATTTCCCTATTTATCTTAAAACAGAGAATAAGGTCAACATAACATTTAGTAGAATGCTGAAATTTTTTGACAATTAAATTAGTAAACCTTGGCTACATCCTCACACAAGTGGCTAATAAACACAAATTTGGAAAGAAATTTAGGTACTTACATGTTATGTCTGTGCCTACTATTACAATAATTTTCTTCACTGTTCCCAACTCTACACCCTTACTTGAGTAAAATCCATTTACAATGTAAGTCTGGAGACAGATAAACAATACAGAAGCATTTCACAAAATAATGAGGTTTAAACAGATTAAAATATAAATTGTTTAAGATATCAAATCAGGAAAAAGCCAAGAAGAGAAACAGAAACAAATAGTGATTTCTTAATTTTATCTATGGTTTTGCATAGTACAAGCTGTACAAAAACATTATAACCACATACCCAATTTATTAATCCATAACTTGATATTATCAGTATACATTGAAGTAGTCTGCATCGATTCAAGTAATTGAAGCAAAAGAACAAATGTGCAATAGTTATTCTCCCTGCAGCTTTAATATCCACTTTTTCCTTTAACACAGAGATAGAGACCTCATCAGATAACCTACACTGATATTGCTGTTGGCTAAACACAGCACGAAGGACACTCATAACGTCAGCCATAATAAAACAGATACATACTGATCAAAGCAGAAACTAGCAACAACAAATCATTAGACACTACAGTATATGCAACTACTGCATTGATTTATAGCTTTTGTTATTAAAATGATCAACTTTGCAGCTGCAAACAGTTTGAAAGTAGTTTTGAAATACTTCATAATTTGGTATCCCTGATGTATTCCCCTCCTAGATCATTGAATAGAAATATGTGTAAACATACAGTAATAGAGGACGAATTTGGAGAATGACATGAGGTAAGTTTTAGGGAAACAGGAAGTCGCACCTCCTAACTGATTTTCTCTGCAACAGCAGTATTAGTTTACCCAAATTTTTTTGTGCAAAAAGTGGTGCAAGGAATTTTCATGTGAAGACCCTGTTAGAATCTCTTTCTGTGTGACTTCTGTTTATATTGTTGCTGAAAGCACTGTCTTTAACCTTCAACACAGCACAGGAAAAATGGTCTTCAAGCCTACATTTATATTAATGGCAGTCTCTTAAATTAGCCCTAGCATTCAATATGGGTTATCGGCTGTTACAATGTAGCATTCCTGAAATGTGAAGAAGAAAAGGACGCAATTATGTTGTTAGAAATATCTTACAGCTCACTGTTTCAATTTTTTCATGTACAAGGCGTGAAATAGTATTGCATGGTGAAAAAAAAATAAGAAAAATCAATAAAGTTATATTTAATGAAATCTCTTGTCTTCATGACTTTAAATGTCTTTTGAAGTGTGAAGTGCAGCATTACAATAAGCTGGCAATGTTTTGAGCCAAAACATTTACTTAACTGATTTACACAAAAGAAGGCTAAACTATACAATGAATTAAATGCAATTGCTTTGGATTATAAACAGTTTTCTTTTCATTTCTCCAAACTTCACCATATGATAGTGTTTTTAAAACCTTGTCTAATCCACTTATACAGTGGATTCAGAAAGTATTCAGATCCCTTCACTTTTTTCACATTTGGTTATGATACAGCCTTATGCTAAAATCATTTAATTTTTTTTTCCTTGGATCAAGCAAAACTCCTTACCCCAGAATGAGAAAGCAAAAACATGATTTTAAATATTTTTGCAAATTCTTAAAAATAAAAAAACTGGACTATCACATTGACATAAGTATTCAGTCTCTTTGCTATGACACTTGAAGTCTGGCTCGGGTGCATCCCATTCTATTGCTCATCATTGAGATGTTTCTAAAACTTGTTTGAAATCCATCTGTAGTCAGTTCAATTGATTGGACATGATGAGGAAAGTACCTGCAGAGTTTAGAGACAGGATCGTGTCGAGGCACAGGTCTGGGGAAGGCTACAAAAACTAGAAGGGCCATGGTCAGAGGGGGGACTAAAAACCTGATGGTAACTCTGACTGAACTCTAAGGAACTGCTTGCAGTATTGAAAAAGGCACCTAAAGGTCTCTCAGACTATGGGAAACGATTCCCTTGTCTGATAAAACCAAGATGAGCATCATGTCTGGACAAAACCAGGCACCCGGCTCAGCTCATCACCTGTGCAATACCATTCCAATGGTGGAGCATTGAGGTGGCAGCATCATACTGTGGTGTAGTTTGTGAGGTGCAGGGACTGGGTATGTGGCCTAGAAGTGCAAAGAGGCTACATGCATATAATAGAGCATACTCACTGTCCACGATGTGTGGAAGTGGGTGGCAATAACTCAAAGACCGAGGTGTAGCAAACCTAAAAGAAAAGAAGGGGTGTGTGTAAAATTCAGAAGGGGTAAGAACTTTGAAAAACATAGCTGAGTAGAATTTAGAAGAGAGCATAGTATTTTTCAGAAAATGTCTTCTGGTAAAAAAAAAAAAAAATATTCCTGGAAAAAATGCCATAGTAAATTACATTTTACTGTGATTTTGACTTTCAAGAGGAAACCACGAGCCAAAGGTTGTTGCAGAGGAAGCCGGAGCTTCATTTATAAAATTTGCGTACACACAAAAAGAGGCCTGAAATGTGCGTACGCACAAACGTGCGTCCCTGCTAAGGGAACTCTCCGACAGGTCAGGAATATCTCATCCAAACTTTATTCCATCATGCCCACTTTCCTGGAAACCTGTAATGAACCAACAAAGTGCTACATCCAATTTTCATATAGTGTAAATGTATATACATATAATATAACATGTTGTTACCTACATAAACAGCAGTGGCGGACCGCGCATTTCACACCTAGGCCTTCAGTAGTGCTCCGTCTGAATCAACCTGCACCTCAAAAACTAATTTATGGTTATAAAAACCATCTTAATATGCAGAAATACAGTATAAAGAGCCGTTGCATCGCAGATAGATAACTCCTGTAGCCACAATAAATGCCTTTATTGAATAGACAAACCAGGGGTGAACAAGTTCCTTTCTACTGCAGCTACTGCTGCAACACACATAAAAAACATCAATAATAACTCATAAATTTGCAATATTATTTAGGAAAATCGCAACATTTTACTCACCAAAAATTCAGATTATTTGTAAACAAAATCCATCCTCCTCTCTTTCCTCAAAAACAATTCAATTACTCTGTTGTACAGATTATCCGTGCGCTGTTCTGTTTTTAGCCGAGACAGATCAAAAAGTGCTCCGTGGCTCTGTGTTAAATTGGAGAAGGCTGCATGCCGGAAATTTTTCTTGTATTCCCGAAACCTCTGGGGGTCAAAGGGAGCGTGACAAACACCAGTTTTTCGTGGTCTTGAAATCTGGTCTGTGTCTGGCAAATAATATTGTCCAGAATCCTGCCATGGAGTTGGCGGTAGTGCGCGCGAGAATCTTGCGCTTGACCTCTTCATGCGCTCGGAGCGCCTGCAGTGCGTTCAGTGGCCTCGTAGAGTTCCTCATATCGGCTTCTATCTCGCTCAACGGTGTCACAGAACTCCTTTACCCTAGCCAGACAAAACTGCACATCCAGTTTTTTGTCCTGTAGTATTGAAAAGAGCACATCTGAATACTCAAAAATGCCATTGAATGTGTGAAGCAAAAAACAAAACTCAAAATCATCCAGACGTGCATTTAAATCCACCAGCACAGCGCACTATGTCCTCATCATACTCGTCATGATGCTCCAGAATGTGATGAAACAGTTCCTTTAGAGCATCTCTCTTCTCAAAGACCATATTGACCACTCTGGATGTGTACTGCCACCGTGTTGGTGCCACACGAGGGAGACGCCGCTGGCAGATTTTGTCCAGTAGTTGCGTGCGCCGAGGCGATCTACAAAAAAAATGCAGCAAGGCCATTGAGATGGCCGAAAAAGATCTTGCATTCTTTAAGCTTTGAGGCCCCTTAAGTCAGTACTAAATTGAGCCGATGTGCAAAGCAGTGTATGAATAAAGCCAAAGGTGCTCTGTCTTTAACTTTAGCCTGCACCCCATTTAATCCAGAAGACATGACCACTGCGCCATCAAAACACTGTGCCACAACTTTACCCAGACATTCATTTTCCAACAAAAATCTGATGATAAGTCCTGCAATGTCATCATCTCGCTTCCCACTGGTAACATCTTCAAATCTGACAAATCTCTCCTTGACACCTGTGCCCGTTACGTAACGCAGGACCAGTGCTAGCTGCATTGCGTTACTCGCGTCTGTCGTCTCATCCACCATAATAGAGACGAATGGTGCTTTTTTAACGTCACTTCTTATCTCTTCTCCCATCACTTCAGCAATAGCAGTGATCAGGTCATTTTGTATTTTACCCGATGTCCCACTAAACACTTTATTGGTGGACAGGTGGTAATGTAAATCCGTGTTGCTCTCAGCAATGAGAGAAAGAAGCTCCACGTAGTTCCCTCTGTTATTGGATCCCGCGCTTTCATCGTGTCTCCGAAATGAAAGTTCCTGTTTGCCCAAAAAAATGACACAGTCTATCAGTCTTTTTAAGATTTCTCTGTTTTTCTTCACTTTTTCGTTGTGGAGCTCCGTTTCCCTGCCCACTTGCTCGTTCAGCCGTAGATCCACTCTGGTTTCCCCAAAAGTTTTGGAAAGCACCGTTGCTTGTAAGTGTCTGGCAGTGCTTTGATGTCTTGTTGCTACCGTGGTTAGGCAAGTCAAATTTACAAACCCAGTGTGGCTCCAAACACCATGTCGACCAGTGGCAAATAACAAGCACTCCCAGCAATACAATTTGCAGTGTTCCTCGGACCCTGTGAGCCAGGGGTACCGCTCGTAGCTGGTAACCTGAAAGTTGGTTGTGACAGGCTAGCTAGCTTCGGAGTTGTCCGACCTTTCTTAACAATGTCCAAATCTATTTCTTCTCCTCCTTCAGCCATGGGGTGACAAAATAGCTATTACACCATCCTATCCAATCAATGGGTCTGAATACAGTGACGTTGCTGTACGCCTGCTAGAGGGCCCTAGTGAAACCAACTCAAAATCTGATTGGTTGAAGCAACAGTTTAATCGACATTTATTTTGTGTTAGAGGGCCTGCAGAACGGATTGTGAAGGCCTCCCGGGCAGACTTCTTTGACTTTGACCCTGCCTGGCAACATATGATGGCTGAAATGTGATTGGTTAAATGCTTTAATACGAAAATACATGTCTGGAAGCAGCACAACCATCGGAAAATCTATGAAAGGAAGCGGACAGACTATTTGGAATTATTTAATAAGTATTCATGGACAAAATATAATTAACATCAGTTTGTGATTCAGATATTTTTTTAGGCCAGCAGAGAAGGCCTTGCAGGCCCTGACGGTCCGTCACTGATAAAAAGGCAATTTGCAGCAGTGTCTGATTTCCTTAACATAATCACGGCACTTTAACACACTCATATTGCAATTAAGGCACCTAGTGAAAATGAAGCAGCTTTTGTTATCCTTAAGCAGTGACAGTCCATTAATGCATAAGTAATCTGTAATGCCAAGATGATTCACGACTGTTCTGGTAAAATGTTGCATGCTATATAATGGCATCTCCAATAACAGATGCAGATCAAAATCAGACAGCGTAGATGTGTTTTTTCCTACTCTCGTTACACACACACTATGTTGGTGACTAGCAATCCGCTTTGTTGCCAGAAATCGGACTTTTTTTCCTTTTATTTCAGGTATCATGCAGCTGGAGTTCATGGCATCTACAGCAGCAATAACATGTTGCCATTCAGCATATTTGTGCTTGTTGATGACTTATGCATTTAGGACACCAAATTAAGATTTTTTGCGTGCCTCTGATTTAAAGACGAGAACTTCTGCCTCACATTACTGGATGTGTCATGCACCATGTGTCATTGTCACTGCCACCCAATGAAGGTCTCTTAACATCATGATTACATATGTATGAGGTTGATTAGCATGGTTCATAGATGGTTGTTTCTGGGTGGAATGAGGCAGGGTTTGAGGTGCGTTCACGAATGCACATTTACATGATGATTGTGATTTATAAAGAGTAAATTGCATAAAAATGTGCCTACTTCAGGTTTTATAAATCTGATACTTTTGCCATGCTCAAAATCATGCAAAGGTTTATAAATGAGGCCCCAGGTCTTCTTTTAAAATGACAGAGTCTCATCATATTGCTGTTTTTTTGTACTGAAATGACATGTATACATTATGTTACAATATGTGTGTGTAATTTCAAGATGCAGATCAATGCTCGATAACTTTCTTCACTTGAAAAATTGATGTGTTCGATAATTTTTTTTTTTTGGTCCAGTCAAGCCCTATGTCCCATTATAAAACACCAAAACAGGCTTTGTACTTTTTTTAAAAAATGTACAGAAAAATCTTCTTTAGCGCACAATTTTGCATAGCAAATACATATATACCATGTTTGTAAAGAAATCATTTAACTTGAAAAATACCATACAAACCTGCCATGCAGCTTTCTATCACCCCATTTGTTTTTATGTAGCTGCTGTGTAGTGATTTGTCAATGATCTTGAGTTTTATGTCCTTTTTGCTATTGTGATAAGAAAGACACGGGTACATCAAAAAAGGTTAGGGGCAGCCACCCATATATTGTGCCCTAGCTGCAAAAGGTTAAATTTTGATGAGATGTGTTCAGATTGAAGTCCAAAACAGGACTGACTTTGGTTTGACAAGATGGCGGCTTTAAAGGCCATGACAGGAAGTGATGTCATCTGGCCAGGAACCAGAAGTGACGTTTTCGGGACCGGGCGTGACCTCATCCATGGCTTGGAAACTGGAAGTGACATCATCCGTGGGCCAAGAACGTGAAGTCATCTATGGGGCCAGCACCTAGTGGGATTTCCTGGAGATAGTCTGCAAAGGATGGAGAGAGAAAATTAGTGCAGCTCGCCACCCCCTGGTCTGGCATGGTACTACTATTATTTAGGCCCTCTAGCTGCCCCCTAATCGCACGTGTGCGACACTATGTATATTAATCTAAGCAACATTTAGACACAACCCACAAAGACCTGATTCATCTCTTGTCTGCCTTAAGCGAGCAACAACTGTCTTGTCATGTTTTCTTCATTATGGCAGAATCCTCCGAACAGTAGGCTCCTGCTGTTTGTTTGTCTAACAAGTTAGCCAGCCACACATAAGTGTTAGCTGTCCGAAGCATTTCCAACCTGCTTGTTTTTCTTTGTTGCTAAAGTAAATTTTTGTGTTCTGTCATCCAATTTACTGTACAAGGTAAATACAAATTCCTTATGATAACACCATTTATATCACCATTAAGATTAGTACACATGATATACAGTTTATCGGGGGTCAGCATTTAATTACTTTGTCTTTCTCAGATGTGTAAGAAGTCATGTAGGCTGATGTGTGTCATTGGCTTCACAGCATAAGACATTTGTATTTTAAATATTTTGAGGAAGTTGCATTAAGAAATGCTAATGTCCTCTTGCTATTAATATTGTCATATGACCTCCATTTCTTAATTAATATGGTGGCCTAGTTTTTTATCAGCATTATTCAGAGCCTGCTGTCTTGTTTGGGTAAGAATTTATGGCTTCTATATTGGCATTTCTGATTATGATTTTGTTTAATGCTTAGGTACTTGGCATTTGTCTCACAAATATGTGATCCAGTGGGTACAAATTGGTGTATTTGTTAATTTGGTTTGTTTTCCCTTCATGACAAATTACAATCCATCAAATACATATCCATCCAAAATTAAACTTACGCTTACCCAATTTACATTTACTTGTCAACATGATCACTTCCCTTTCAACTGTGAGAAGAAAATTGCGTCCAAGGAGAAAAGCTATGCAAATAGGTTGAGAATATGCAAATTCCTTGCTGAAGGGATTTAGAGTGGTATCTCAGCTTGAAAACAGCACTAGTAACCTCTGTGTCTACTTGGTTATATTTATTAAATGTAACTATATGCATTATACTACATTTATAAAAAATATTTCAATATGTTCAACATAAATGAAAAAGTTGCAAAGTTGGTAGGCATAGAAAAATAATTTTAGTTCCCAGGCTGCATCAATTCTGACAGATCATCTGACAAGTTTTAACCACAGTGTTCAAAAATCTCATCTTCGGGGTCATTTTAGAAATTCCATGGCATCAGGCAGAATATGAATGTGGTCGTAAGTGCTATTATTTTCCCTTCACTCTCTAGTATCTTGTAAGATCATCTGCCAATGTTATTTCCAGTAAGGCATATACTGCACAATATATTCTGATTTAGCCTTCTTTTTAAAGTTTCCTAAGAAGGTTCTCAGATGTAAATGAAATCAATATGCCTGCCTGACAAGTATTTCATGCCAGCCACACAACACTAATTCATGCTGGTTTGCCTACTCTTAATGTAAAATTCAGATACTTCAGCTTAAATTGTGATTGCCCCAATGGTCTGGTGGCCATAAGAAATTCAGATTTTTAAGAATGTTGACTGATTTAGATGTATTTTATATTAAAAAATAAAAATATAAGTTAAAAGAAAATCATCATATGTATCTGTCCTGACTCTTATTCTCAATACTGACCTGGATTATTATTTACCAGCACACCATTTTTATGGCATTGGTTTAATCTAAAGTTAATATCTGTATCTTTATCACAGCTAGAAAATATAATTTCCATAAAAGACATTGTGGTAAAGTTAAAGAAAGTTGATTGTTGGACTATGATTTCAATGTAAATTGCTAATATAATAATAAACACATCTGAACAACATAAAAATAAAGCATTACAACAACAAAATTAACAGTAAGAGGATAAAACTGGGGCGGCACGGTGGTGTAGTAGGTAGCGCTGCTGCCTCGCAGTTAGGAGACCCGGGTTCGCTTCCTGGATCCTCCCTGCGTGGAGTTTGCATGTTCTTCCTGTGTTTGCGTGGGTTTCCTCCCACAGTCCAAAGACATGCAGGTTAGGTGCATTGGCGATTCTAAATTGTCCCGTGTGTGTGTGCGCCCTGCGGTGGGCTGGTGTCCTGCCCGGGGTTTGTTTCCTGCCTTGCGCCCTGTGTTGGCTGGGATTGGCTCCAGCAGACCCCCGTGACCCTGCAGTTAGGATATAGCAGGTTGGATAATGGATGGATGGATGGATGGATGGATAAAACTGTTAACATTAAAACAGTTGTCTTGTATTCCTTCACTATCTTGTGTGGCCACCTCTTGCAGTGACCAGTGCTTAACCCTTCTGACGTATAGTCAATGAACCTATGAATATGCAGTTGTGGGATGTTATCCCATTCCTGAAGAAGAGCCTGACAAAGTTGCTGGCCATTAGCAAATCCAAAATTAACTCAGCAGATACAAAATGATCTCCATATACAGTAATCCCTCCTCGATCGCGGGGGTTGTGTTCCAGAACCCCCCACGAAAGGTGAAAATCCGCGAAGTAGAAACCATATGTTTATATGGCTATTTTTATATTGTCATGCTTGGGTCACAGATTTGCACAGAAACACAGGAAGTTGTAGAGAGACAGGAACTTTATTCAAACACTGCAAACAAACATTTGTCTCTTTTTCAAAAGTTTAAACTGTGCTCCATGACAAGACAGAGATGACAGTTCCGTCTCACAATTAAAAGAATGCAAACATATCTTCCTCTTCAAAGGAGTGCGCATCAGAGAGAGAGAGAGAGAGAGAGAGAACAAAGAAAGCAGTCAAAAATCAATAGGGCTGTTTGGCTTTTAAGTATGTGAAGCACCGCGGCACAAAGCAGTTGAAGGCAGCAGCTCACACCCCCTCCGTCAGGAGCAGAGAAAGAGAGAGAGATAAAAACATACAATCAAAAATCAATACGTGCCCTTCGAGCTTTTAAGTATGTGATGCACCGTGCAGCATGTCGCTTCACGAAGCAGCTGCACAGAAGGGAGCAACGTGAAAGCATTTTTAGATGAGTTCCCGTATCGTCTAGGTGTGCGAACAGCCCCCCTGCTCACACCCCCTCAGAGAATGTCAGAGCGAGAAAGCAAACAATCAAAAATCAATACGTGCTGTTTGATCTTTTAAGTATGCGAAGCACATTGCAGGAAGCATATCGCTTGACAAATCAGCCATATGCAAGCCCAGCAAGAAAGAGAGCAATGTGAAGGTAATCTTTCAGCGTTTATTGAGGAGCGGCCATATCCTCTAGGGTTGCGAACAGCCTCCGTACTTACAATATATTTGAGGAGTTTTATTTAATACGTAATACGCGTTCTGGTTGGGTAGCTTCTCAGCCATCTGCCAATAGCGTCCTTTGCAGGCACGGTCTTAGGTATTATGGGGTCCTAGGCGAAAGGGGGGTCCAGGGGCCCCCTGAAGGGGGTGGAGCCCCCCTTGAAGCTCTGTGAAATGTGTGAAAATTAGACCAAGGAGTCGATCCGGGGCCCCCCGGACGCCGGGGCCCTAGGCGGTCGCCTACTTCGCCTATGCCTAAGGCCGGGTCTGATTGGGACAAATAATGCTGTAGTATATTTAAGTATATATGACAATTGCTCACTCGGACAATTTGTTTTGGGGGCCCCCAAGAAGGCGGGGGCCCTAAGCTATAGCTTGTGTAGCTTATACGTAAATCCTGCACTGGTCCTTTGTATGAAATCAACTGGGCAAACCAACTGAGGAAGCATGTACCAGAAATTAAAAGACCCATTGTCCGCAGAAATCCGCGAACCAGCAAAAAATCCGCGATATATATTTAAATATGCTTACATATAAAATCCGCGATAGAGTGAAGCCGCGAAAGGCGAAGCGTGATATAGCGAGGGATTACTGTAATGCTTTCCAGGGTATCCTAACAGGTGCTTATGGGATAAGGTCATGAGAGCACCTTAATACCAGCATTTTCCAGGGCAGTTGTGACCAGAGCAGTAAAATAATCAGGCATTGTCTCACCTGGACCTGGTTGGGTAAATGTGCAGCTAAAAACGTTATTGTGTTTGTTAAATTTCAATGCCTTACTGCACAACTGGAATGCTTCTCAGGAGATAAAAACAAGTTGACAACTTTTTGTAAAAGCACATGAGCTATAACTATATTTTCTTATTCTAGTGTAGAACAAAAAATTAGTTGATGAAAGATTGCATTGAAAGCACAGTCATTCAAAGATGTAGATATACAGTATTTTCAATATACAAATGTCTTAAGTCAATATTATGTACTTTAGGAATGGTGGAAATTAAGTCTTGTAGGAGTGCAATTGACAGTACCATCTCAATGGCCATTTGTTTGGTGGACAGATATCATATTCAGAGTGAATGCTATCATATTTCTGCTTACTTGTTGTAACTAAACATGATTAATGCTGCTCAACAGTGGGCACAATTTGGTATAACTTTAGTTTAGCTGATTATGTAATAAGCATATCTTATGTATCCTTTCAGAATGTGCATTATTAGACTTGAACATATATATATACATTCATGATAAAAATCATCATAAATGGAAAAACAATCACAGTTAATGTTAATGGATAAATAAAAAAATGTACAAATCATATATCAATTAAAGTCAAAACACTCTTTAAGCATATTTTTATGTATGTCAGAGACAAGGGCACATGTTAGTGCAGTTTGAGGCAGTGGGGACCAATAAATAGAAAACACTGTAATGTGGACCCACTACTTTCAGTATAATAGTAGCCATAAATATTGCCAAAGAACAGAGAATAAAAGACTTTGCCAATGTTTTACTACCTTATTTTATAGGGCTGCAATCCATCTGCTGCCATTGGCAGATAATTGAGAGAACATAATGTACAACAAACTTCAGTGTATCAGCTATTTTACATTTGCAAACCTTCTAACACATATTTTATACAAATAGGCAGTAAGTAAACATGTCAACTTGGTGCAAGGTCAGAAATATGACAGGAGGAGAACTTTGAAATTTCAAGGTAAAAATTACCCTTTAGTTATACAGCTGTGACAAACACAAAAGCTTATCATCAACTGGCAAGGAATTCCACATAAGAAAAAGTGAAAAGGACATTTAGCAATACAGACATCTGAGAAGAGACAAATATTAACAAAACGATTCTAAAAACGACAAAAAACTACAGTAAAATAAAACTTTTATAACAAGCCTTAAGTGAAACATACATTTTAGTTTTGTTTCAGTGCAAATTTATTTATAGTTTTAATTATTCTAGCCTCTAAGATTAACATACCTTGTTGTGTTATTCACTGTTTCCCTTGAATATCAACAACAAAGATTTCAGATATAATGCAGCTCGGTTTTATTATCCCATTATTAACTCTATTAAGAAGTATTGCAGATATAATTATTTAATGAGTCTTAAAACAGCCCACAAATTACAAGTAATAAAGCCAACTGAATCCATTTGAATCCAGCAGCTAGAATCATGAAGTACATACTGACTTCAAATCTTGGTTGAAAATATTGATTACTTTTAGGGAATTACACCTCTTCTTAGTAATAATCTTTTGGGAGTTGGAAACAGTTATTAATAGCCATCATATGCCCGCTGGGATGAGGCTAGCCAGTCAGGCTAAATCTTTTGTTTTAATTGATCAGGAAATTAAATGTTTAAGGGACAGTTCACAAGCAAGAAAATGATAATTCAAGAAACTGCAGAGAAAGAGACAGGGGATGATTAAGGGACCAGAATGACTAGGCCTTGGAGGGCAATTTAGCCTGGACATTAGGATATATCCTGCTCTTTATGAAGGACGCCCAGGGATCTTTTATGACCACAGAGAGTCTTGACCTTGGTTTTTCATCGCTGAACGGCAGTGCCATTTTTACAGCACAGTGTCCTTGGGGATCTACATGATAAGCAGCCCTGCTGGCCTCACCAACACATCTTTCTTGAGCAACCCACGCTTTTCCTAGATAGTCTTCTGTCTAAGTACTGGCCAGGCCTGAACATGCTTAGCTTCAGGTGGCTAACCTTCTCTGAAGTGTATGTGTTATGGCTACTGGATAAAAAGCAAAAGTTGAGATGACAAAATGTTCAGTTCTTGGTTTATGGCAAGAAAACTGAGACATTGTTTTATCTGGTCTGCAGGTTAATCAGAAAATCTTTTACAATAATTATAGAAAGGTACACAACAGTAGATTTTTTGAAAATTGGAAACCTAAATTTCAACTTTTTCTCCTATCAAAAATTGAATAAAAAAATAGTGTATTTTAATATCACTTATACCGTAAACAGCGCAAAGTCCTGTTTGTGTGAACTGAAATCACGAAAACACTCACTGAATTCATTGCTCAGTAATTCAAGTTGGAAAACAAATCCTCCAAAAATCAAATTTTACTTCACTAAGTTTACTTCAAAGTTTATATTGTAAAATAAGCCAATATGCAAAAAGCCCCCTAACCTACACTAATTTTACAAACTGAAAATCACAAAAATTTGTTAATAAACAACTCACCAACTTCTCGTGTCCACTTCAGATCTTCAGCTGTAGCCTGCCCTAACTGTTCGTTACAATACTAGCACAAAATTACATAAAACTAGAGCAAAAAAAGTGAAAATATGTGAGCTATTACTACTCGTGATGGTCAGTTCTGCTCAGTGGCCAGTCTCAGCAGACCAGCCAGTAGTGTAGCCTGACAGGCTGCTGCAGTCTAGTACTTCAGTTGCAGTGTTGCTGCAACTATACTAGCCATGGGTAATGCCATGGGAAAACACGCTTTTGTCATAAGGTGGAAGTAAGAAAAGTCAATAAGTAACGCCAAAGATGAGAATGATTCAATCACAAACAATAGTAATCATTTTGTACAAGTTTAGTGCTAACTAGGATCTGTCATGCGGGCCGCACAGATTTCTGTTGTTGTGCGTGTGCTTGACATGCCTGATGTACATGACCCTACTTCAAGTTCCAAACATTTATTATAAGTCTGTGATGATCCAGTGGAAGACAAAAAAAAAACTTTCATATAAATTTAAAGCAACTGTTTCTTTTAAGCAGCAGAGGTCAAATACCTAAACAAATAAAATATAATACAAGCATAGGATGTTATAGGAAAATTACATCAATTTCATTCAAAAAGAAAATACTGTAGTTAAATGGCTAGAACATAAAAAGGAGTCAAATTTTAAAAGGCAAGTAAAAAAAAAAATTAATGTCACACACAAAAATACTTGCTACATTCTTTTAAAGGTTTAGCAAACCCATTTGGCAATTTCTGGATTGACATATAAAAAATTAAAAACTGGGAAGTAACAGCTTTTATTAAAAAGACAGGAGTCCAATTAAAAGCAAAAGATGGCTGCGATGAACACCTGCAATTAAGGTGGTCAGCAGGGCTGAACTTCAGGACCACCTAGCTAAGCCTTTTATTAAAAAATTAACACATGAATGTAGCGCCTCTGCTTTAATATTCAGCGTCATTTATACCTGTGTCTGCTCTAAATTTCAGTATTCTGATATAATTAAGGGAGTAAACTCCACAAGAAAAGGTGAATTAAAAAGAATATGATAAAAGAAAGTTAACATTTAAAGATATGGAAAAAAAGCAAATCTCTGAATTTTGTTTACATGTTTGTAAATGCAAAGTAAGAGAATAAAAAGACTAATTAAACAACTATAACATTTAAAAGTAAGATCTAACCATTTATTTTGGTAACCGGTTGCAATGAAAACCTGCAGCCACAGTGGTACCCTAAGACTGAACCTGCTGTAGTGTATTTTGAGTGAGCTTGACTCCAATCAGAGAAAATGTTTCTCGTTTTATACTTTGAGTATGCTTGCTTTTTATTTGCCATAATGTCGTTCACTGCGTATTTTACTGTCAACACAAAAATGTATTTACCAGATCATCTGAGGACTTACAGTGTATTTAAAAATATTTGTGGTGTGTGTCCATCCCTTTGTATTGCATTTGTCTGATTTTATTTGTTTTGTTTAGTGATTTGCTCTGCCTTTATTCTTTTGCTGATCTTTAGTGGTCCTGAGCAAGCGCTTTACGAAGATTGCCAACTATGCTTCACAGTGTCCTTCTGTCCTTTAACTATACCTCACACTCTAAATACAATAAATTAGCTTCTTTGTGTAGTTTTATATGCTTTTAGGAAAGTATTGGTTGAAAAGTTGTAATTAGTTTTATTTCCCTGTGCTTATAGGCGGTTATTCTGTGGTTTCCTGTAGGAGTGAACTGGTATAGTTACAAAGCTTAAATAAATACAAAGTCAACATTAAATTAAGTCAAATACATTTTTTCCCACAATCACAACTGTGGAAATCTTTTAAATAACAGAAATAAATCGAAAAAAAAAAACCTGACAATTTATTAACAAAAAGTCTCATTCATATACTTCATAGTGTCATCAGTTCTATTTTGCTGCAAGATGAACCTATCCAGCAAGAGGAAGCTCAAAGTGTCCTGGTTTCTCATTTTCAAATAATGATGATAAATGATGAGGCTGAACAAAATGTTACACACAGTGTACTGTACTATTCTTATCCTTTTTCTAGTAATGGATTTAACAGGCTTCACAAAAAATACTCTAAATTCTTTCATCATAAAGACAATCATTTTATCATCTTTAACCATGTCCATGACAAAACATTTTTGTGAACTCCATATGGCTGAAATATTCAAACTATTAAAAGTTGCATGATGTTGCTGTGTGTGAAGATTTGTAACCTTTTTAAAGGCTATATAAAACGGGGATTAAAATTGAACAACTGAACAGTTTGATATAGTCCTTCAAAGGGCATCAGCTGCACCCACGTACACTTTTAATTGCAATTTATTCTTATATAATGCACTTCAAAACAAGGTCAAACAGTTTATATAGATTTACAAACAGGTTGTTAACTCAGCAGAAAAGAGACACAGTAAAAGTGTATGGGTGTCCGATAAATCACAGTAGCAACTGATTTATTTTACATTTTACACTGATAACCACAAAAAATGAACACCTGGCAAAATCTACACCCCTCTTTTATTAAAATTAAACCAAAGTAAAAGAAGGGGCACCCATTTCTTTAAGGGAGCAATTTTTCAATGAAATATTTAAAAACAAAAACATCATTTATATAGCTATAAGAACACATAATTATATATAGTAAGTAACAAATAAAAAAATCTAGATATTTAGGCTCAATTGTTACTTTAACAGAATGAGCAGACAAAGCACCAGCTCTAGTACAGGTATGCTAGGCTAAAGTAATGACTATTCAACTGAGACTTTAAGAATGTTTGAAATCTTTTACAGTGGAAGAGAGACCACTCCAAAGTTAGCTCTTCCTCCAGCCATAGACGTACCTTACCTTAGAGCTGTAGGAAGGTTTAAGTCTTGTGATTTTATTGTGCACTCTGGTGTGTAGGCAACAATAAGTTATGGTAGGGAAAGGGAACAGCAGCAACTGACAAGTTCATAATCACTTTGACTATAGTCATCTAATTTAAACAAATGACTTTAATTTCTGTGTCAAGTGTGAATTACACATTGTCACACACGTGCGCATCGGAGACAGCTAGAGGGACCAATCAAAGGTAATTCCACGTCAGGCCAGGGGGCAGTGGGGTGCACTAATCTTTCCTCTGATATTTCTGCAGATTGAATATGGGAAATTCTGCCTGAGTCCAATGTTGCCACTTCTGTTTTCAGCCCTGAAGATGTCATTTCCAATTCTGCCCAATGGTGTCACTTCTGATTCTGGTCCCAAGAACTCACTTCTGGCTCCGGCCCCCACATGACATCACTTCTGCCAACCTACTTTAAAAGCAAGACAACTTCCCCTTGTATTCAGTTCTGTTTTGGACTCAAACCTGTTCAAAACTCTGCATTTATTTGCCCTTTTTGTTGCCAGGGATTAAGTATACGGGTGGCTGCCCCAAACCTTTTTCTGTGTGTCAAGGCTAATTATTTCCACAACATATTTTAACAAGATTTTTTCTAGTATTATCAAGCAAAATGTTTTGTAAAAGAGATGGACTGCACCTTAAGGTCAGCTTTGTTACTTCTGTAGATACAGGTCTCTAGCTACTTTCTGGCAATCTGTTCATTAAAGTATTGCTGTGAATTTGGCTGCTTTCCATTGAGTAACTATTATCCTGGGCTCCTTCACCATCAATACTGTACACTCTGCATGTATTGGGAGCAATTCAAAGAAGTGACATTTCATAGGAGTGACATAACAAAGGAGTGAAACCTCAGATATAAATTTCAAAGTAGTGACAACTATCCAACCAACCATCCAAATGGTAGGTGAGGCAACAACGATTTTTTTGGCGAGTGTACTTTCAGTTGTGTTCCTGCTCTCTGTTGAAACAAGATAACAAATTATTTAATAAAATTTTAATCATAATTTGTCACGTCATCATTACATCACTCCAATAAAATGTCACTCCTTTAATATGGTATTTATGTCACTCCTTTGTTATGTCACTCCTATGAAGTGTCACTCCTTCGATACAGACCCCATGTATTCTGTATGTGTTAGTTTGGACGAAGGTGGGAGAGCATCATAAAATGGGAGGTAAGAGTGTGTAAAGGATGGACAGTCAGTTGCGCCCCCAGCCAACTGTGAGGAAATTACACAGTTTCATTGTCTATAGAAGTTGGGAACAAATGAAGAACATTTCTAGTTATTTCAATAAATGTTAAAAATCCTGCTCTGAAGATCTGCCTCCTATTTTTTCTTCAGATTGGTAAAGGGCCATACTATTTACACAATATCTGGATTATGTAAATCAGAAGAGCACTAGCAAGTTATTCATTCTTTTTTGAGTGATCTTATACTATTAGTAGGTCGTGGGAAATCTTCAGATTATCCCAGGAGCATTAGACAAGAGACAGAAACCATCCATCTCACTGCACCTTTATGCAGAAATCCACACTCAAAGTGAACCAAATTAGATACACCAATTAATCTAACATGTAAGTCTTCTGAATGATGGATGAAACTGGATAACTAGACTACTCAGAGACAACCCATGCAAACGTAGTTAAACCATGCAAATGTCATACCGACTTGACTGTGGCTAAGCTGGAATTCAAACTCTTGTAGGTCTCTACAGTTGTGTGCCATCACATAAATAAAGGAGAAGTTACTTAAAATATGCACGCTTAGATGACAAGTACCATATACATTTAGTTTAAATTTTCAGAGGAAATTTGCACGACTTTCTCAAAACTGCCTAATACAGTTCGAGGAATGATATAATTCAGTTGTTATTTCTTTAATTGTTGTATAGAAAGTGAGTGATATACAATAAATATTGCAAAGCATGACTAGTTAACTCACTTGTTTAAACTGTACATCTTTGGTATAAATACTCGTGGAATTAATCCCCTATGAATGTCCACCAGAGTTTTTACTGTACCAAGCTAAAGATGAAGCTTAGGAAAGTATTATAGGTTGCAAATTCATGACATTCTTGTTTGATTATAAACAAAACCTCTGAAAAGGGTTCATATTTTTTAGCATATGTTATATGCATTCTTATTAACATTATTGTTTAAATTAATCTGATATGTTAATTACAAAATGGTAAAACATTTAAAAGATACACTGTCCATTAAAACCACCTAGTATCTTCTATATAATATAAAACTAAGGTCTGTGTGTCCATTTCCTCAGAGCAGTGATTCCCAACCTCGATACTCGGGGCACACTGTGGCTGCAGGTTTTTGCTCCAACCAGTTTCTGTTTTTAATTTGACTCCTGGGCTAATTAAGTGATGTGTTATTTTCCAAGTTCTGCGTTTTGGAGAACAATATAGAAATTAGAAAACTAAGTTTGGTAAAAAAAAAAAATATATATATATATGGGAATAAGGTAATGTTTTCTTTTTAACAATTGTGACAGTAGGGGGCGCTGTCGCACCTCCAAACCCACAGACAATATGCCAAAACACCAAATAAAAAGTCCCAATAATTAATTTGTTGTCACAATAATGTGCACAAAACACCTCCACTATACACAATAATAAATCAATAATCACAAATAAACACTAATCAAAGCCTCCTCTCCACCCAGCAGCTCTGTCACACTCCCTCCCAACTCCGGCTCAGTCTTCTGGGGTTTCCCATAGTCCTTTTATATTCCTTGACCCGGAAGTGCTTCTGTCCCTCAGTCCATGTGATTTCATAGCACTTCTGGGTCAGATGAAAACTTCTTCTTTTCTTCAGCCCGGAAGTACTTCATTCCTTCCGTCTCTGTGATTAGGGAGTACTTCCAGGCTATAATAAAAACCATTGTGCCTCCCAGCAGCATCCCCTGGTGTTCCCCACAGTAAACAGCACGGCTGTGCAGTAAAACTCCATTGTCCATGATGCCCTGCTGGAATTTGGGGCATCTCCATGTTGCAGGGAGGACTCCATCTAGCAGCGTGGGGGTATTGGCCGGGATAAACTACCAGCCATATATCACACAATATTTTCATCTTGATTTTCATTCTACATTTCTAGGTTGTTTAATTAATCCATTATTTACTAACTAGGGGGCTCTGCCCCCTGCTCGCTTTGCTCGCCAACCCCTGGCGTTGGGGCATGACAAAGAGTGAGATGTATGAATTAGATATAGAATAGTGTGCAGGTGTGGATGATGCATATAGAAAGCCAAAAATACAGTGTTTGGCACAGAGTAATGGTTTATGTGAATATTTCTTTGTACACAACATTAGTAGTAAAGATGGTGTCCTATCCTTGAATGAGTCTTCCTTGGCATGGAGCATTTATAACTTTAACGTCAGATGAACATCGAACACGTGAGAAGGCAACATAAAGTTGTCCATGTCCAAAAACGGGCTCAGAGAGGTAGATGCCAACCTTGTCCATGGTTTGTCCTTGTGATTTGTTGATGGTCATGGCAAATGTAGGTTTAATGGGGAAGTGTCGACGTTTCAATGTAAAAGGTAATTCTAGGTCAGAACTCGTAAGGTCAGTTCTAGGAATGAGAACAGTATTGTTAGTATGTGATCCTGTAAGAACTGTTGCTTGATTAACATTGTGTGTCATGGTGTTGACGACTAAACGTGTGCCATTGCATAAACCCTGTTTAGTGTTAAGGTTTTTAAGGCTAAGATTGTGTTGTGGTAATCCGGCTGGGTTAATAGTGTTCAAATATTCTAAGGGGAAATTCAGATGTTCATTGTCGTCATCAGAGGGAACTTTGTCAGAGCTTAGAAAGAGCCGTGTCTCTCCAGGAAGTAATGAAATGACCTGGTTATTAATGTGATCAACATTAATATTTTTTGGACATAATATAGTGCGTTGTGTTAAAAGGGGCATTTAGTCTAATGAGACCGCTGTTCCAAATATCTCCGTAAGTAAGTCGTCGCAGATGAAGGGTTGAGGAATTGTAATAATATCTGGGTGAAGTCCATCTGTATTGGTGAGTGTACAATGTTCTAGTTGTAATAACCAATTGTTATATTCGGGATCTGGAAATCGCATGTTTTGTACCAAGTGTATCTTTAGAAAGCAAAGCCAATTGTTCGCGTAACATTTTTTGTTCCGCGTTTTTAGAAGCGCGCCGAGGTGAATTTTTTTGTTTGATGCGGGTTCGTGTTTGTGGTACCGTTCCTCGAGCCGTCTAGTTTTGTATCCGTGATCGTGAATTGATGACTTGTTTGATCTTTATCGTTAGGAATATGGATAAGTTATAAGTAGGATCGAACTCCCTGTTAATCTGCGGAGTGTTCGTTTCTTCGTATTATCACCAATCAGGTCTCGCGCCTGTATATGTATTGTAGTTCGGTCTCGTGTTGTTTATATGACGTTGTCGCGTATTTTAAGGTGGACTGAATAATACCTGAGCGCATGGCATGTGGAGCAATAGGTAAGCACTGTCTAAAATCTACTCGTAATAAAAATACCTTTACTCCAAAGGGAATATTATTATTCATCAACGCAATGCCAATTGTCCGCGTATTTTAAGGTGGACTGAACAATATCTGAGCGCATTGTAAGTGGAGTAATAGTTAAGCACTGTCTAAAATCTCCTCCTAATAAAAGTAATTTTCCCGCAAAGGGAATATTATTATTCATCAACGTTTGTAGAAGTTTATCAATGGTATTGAGTAAGTGACTGGATGCCATTGTACATTCATCTATAATTAATAGTGTGGCAAGACGGATGTCACGTGCATTGTTACTGTGCATTGTCATAGTGGATACCGATGTTTCTGTGATTGGGACCGGTATTTGGAATAAGGAGTGACATGTGTTTTTGGAGCCAAGACATTTTTTCTTCCGCGGTTTCAGAAGCGCTTTGTAGGTCCCGACGTGATTTGTGCATATTTGCGTTCTTGATTTGTTTCAGGGTGCACTGTTCCAATGCGATGTAATATTTGTCCACATACGCGAAAGCAGTATGTGTCATTGCCTTTTGGTGACCTGATATTTACTCCGGTAGATGAAAAATCAAATGAACTATTGTAGGATGTAATGCAGATGCGCCCCCGTGTATTTTCTTGTTTCATGCGTGTTCGTGTGTTTGGTCCCGTTATCCGAGCCGAATCGTTTTGTACACGTGAGCGTGTATTCATGACTTGTTTGTTCCTCAGCATGCGAAATATGGATAAGTAATAAGGAGGATCGCACTCACTGTTAATATGGAGCCTTTTCTGCAGTTGAACGGTTAATAGTGCTTTATTGTAAGGAGATCCACCTATGCTGCCTAGTGTGAAGGTGTTGAGATGACGTATGTTTAATATGGACGGTTCCTTTAGAAATGGGGCTTTGGGTGTCACTTCTTATTGATGTTAGTGTGTTTGTGGATCTGATTCGTTGTTGTTTTGAACGTTTCGTGTGCCATGTCTCGTCTCTAATGGGCCTGGCGTGGCGGTCACGGCTTCTTTTTTTGTTGCGTTAGGAGCTTGTTAAATCCTCCTGTTTGTGTGGGTCCCGTTTCGTGTGCAATGGGATTCGTGCGTCGCTGTGTGGTTTTCCGGCGTCTGTGGAGGGGGGGGAGGATTGTTGGTGCGCGAGCGTCTTCTTTTTTTTTTTGTGTGCCAGGGGCTTGTTGAATCTTCCTCTTTGTGTGTGTCCTGTCCGTTGCTTGTAGGGTGGGTGGAGTGGTTTTGGGTTCTTTTTTTTTGTGTGCCAGGGGCTTGTTGAATCGTCCTCTTTGTGTGTGTCCCGTCCGGTGCCTTTTGGGGGGAGGGGGTGGCTTTCAGGTGGGCGCGATCGGCTTCTTTTTTTTTGTGTGCTAGTTTCGTGTGCAATGGGTTTCGTGCGGCACTGTGCGTCGCCTGCGTTTGACTCCTTTTTTCTGTGGTTGCGGGGCCTCATTTCTTTGACTCCTTTTTTCTGTGCTCACTCCTTTTTTCTGTGGTCGCGGCCGCCTCTCGCGGAGCCTCATTTCTTGGGGCGCCTGCGCAGTACGTCTTTTTGCGGCTACGGCCCATGGCCGGATGTCCCTGCGTCCATCCGGTTTAGCATTCTCGGATAGTAATATGGATTAGTGGGTCTGATGCTAAAGTAGTTGCAGCCTTTCATTATTCAGTCTTGTTTGCCAGCGTGTCTGCTCTGCTCATTTTTAATTGTCATTAATAAGATACAACGAAGGGAAAAAACTGCACAGAGAAAGGGAAAAATATAATGAAATCAACAAAACAGAGTTAAGCATTTAAATCTATAGCAAAAGCAGAAATATTTCTAAATGTCTTATAAATGTAAAAATCATGCCACTGTGCTTTTATGAAAGTAGAATAAAAGAAAAATAATACCAGCTAATTAAATCAGTGTTATCAGGTGTTGTCATTGATTAGGAATCTGGTTGGAACAAAAACCTGCAGCCACAGTGTGCCCCCAGGACCGAGGTTGGGAAACACTGCCTCAGAGCAATCTGATTGGCTTTGATGCAATTTGTCACATTAGCTTTGGTAATGCAAAGAAAGAGGAAGTGTGAGTGTGAGATGCCTGTG
This sequence comes from Erpetoichthys calabaricus, assembly GCF_900747795.2. Lineage (NCBI taxonomy): Eukaryota > Metazoa > Chordata > Cladistia > Polypteriformes > Polypteridae > Erpetoichthys > Erpetoichthys calabaricus. The sequence goes on along the minus strand of NC_041402.2, from coordinate 52,549,798 downwards.
GAGGAGTAAAGGCACACACTGAGAAAGTCACCTTCAAAGGTGGAAGGTATAAAATTGGACTGGTGATAAGAAAGGTGTTTAAAAAATAATGACAGAGTCAGGGAAGCAGACTGTATGGGAACACACTTGAAAAAGGGAGCACCTGTAAAGAGAGGTTCACACACACAAAAATAGAAGAAAGACACTGAAGGTCTACATGGGGCAAGAGATAACAAATATTTTCTAATTATTCTGTTACCTGCCTTTGACAGATACCTTGGCTAGTTTATAAAATATCACGTGTAAATTATTATGTCAACTGTTCCCCATCAGTCTTTTTCATTAATGAGCAGTAATTAAAAAACAGCAAAAAATAGGCTATGAAGGTGTGTTCTATTAAGCTAAATTCAAGTATGCAAACTCCTAAAAACAAGTAGTACCAAGCTGTTCATTTTAATGTAATGTATACAAAGAAAGAGCCATAATTCAAGACTTTTAGAATCAACAATTACTTGAAAATTTTCTTGAAGTAGGAGATCATGTATAGCTTTTAGACCACCAGCACAAATCCATCCATCCATCCATTATCCAACCCACTATATCCTAACTACAGGGTCACAGGGGTATGCTGGAGCCAATCCTAGCCAACACAGGGCGCAAGACAAGAAACAAACCCCAGGCAGAGTGCCAGCCCACCTCAGTCATTACAATATTTGTAGGTATATTTTCTAATACACAGTGTCACCAAAAGCAGACGCAAGAGTCATAAAAAGGTTTGGGGCAGCCTCCCGTATAATATTCCCTGGCTGCAAAAGGGTAAGCACCTCCACTATACACAATTGCTAGCACTGATGTGCTCAGAATGGAGTCCAAAACAGAACTGATCAACTATTTGCCAAATGACAGTTTTAAATGCCAAAACAGGATATGATGTCAAAAGGGGCCAGATCCGGAAGGACCTTCCTCCATAGGCTCGGACCTGGAATTGACATCGTTAAAAAGGCCAGAACTGGAAGAGTTCTCCTCCAGTGGTTCGGGACTGGAAGTGACATCAGAAGGGCCAGAACCGGACGTGATGTCATCAGGAACAGGCAGAATTTCCCGTGAATGGTCTGCAGGAAAACAAGAAAAAAGGTCAGCGCACTTCACCATCCCCTGGTCTGGCGTGGAATTACTCTCATTTAGACCATTTAGCTGCCTTCCATGTGCATGTGTGTGACAACAGTAAAATATTCCTAGAACATATTCGTACATATACTAAATAGATTGTGTTGCATAGCTCAATCAATAATTAACAGACATTAAAGGCAAGAAGTGCTGTGGTCCAGGGCTCCAGAATTGTCCAAGTGCCCCCTAGCGGTGACCACGGGTCCAAATAAGGTTGAGCTTCCAAGCCCGTGGTCCCTATGCAGTCCAGGGGGGTTGCCCTCTCATGTTTCGGGGGAGGTATTGTTCATAATATGTTCTCTCCCTCGGTCCTTTCTTCACAGGGGCGTCCTGGTGGGGCAAGGTCCCCAGTCATCTGCCACTATACATTTACAAAAACCAACATTTTATGCAATTCCTTGAACACAGCAAATGCCTGCCCATATTTTTGCATTCTGACACATTTCTGTACTGTTGTGGCGATACAGAGAATCTAAGAAAGACATCTTGTATTTTAGGAGGTTTGCTGTGGTTCCTTAATATTTTGCACTGATCATTATTGCATTTGTGCATTTAGGGAAGCCTTTTTGGAAGTTTTTGTGAGTAAAATTATGTAAAATACATGCATCCTTCACACAATGGGCTTATTAGAGGCTGAATTTGTAAACAACAAATCATACCACTGCATCAGTGAGTAAGTGCTTTTTAAATGGCATTGATGTGTATGTGCAGTTGAGTTGTGCCATCAGTCATTCTGAACCAGGGCAGACTCCTCAGCAGGAGTGAGGTTTGAAGTTCAAGGCTTCCCACCAGCTGCAGCAGCAGCAGCAGTTTTCCTTTTGGTTGCTTAAAAATTCCATCTTGCATGTAAATGTATATTCTACTCATTCTAGAGTTTATTCTCACATTTAATTTTCACTTGTTGCCAAGTGCACTTCTACCCACTCGTGTTGTTATCGAATATACCGGGTATCCCAAAAAAATGTATACACACTTTGAATAATTATACATAAAAGGCTTATTAGGATACGTCTAAGTGTTATAATTCAAATTAAAGAAGGCAAATGTAGAACCAGTTATCACAAGTGTTCGAATTACTGGCTGCTCTTATCCAGGCAGTGCTGATAACACAGACTAATGGATTTGTAAACATCACAAATCCTTCATTTGGTATTTGGGTGCATTCTCTTTCATTGACTGTTTTCAAATTATCAAATATTGCGTTATATTTGACATGACCCCATTAAAAAAAAAAAGTCCATTACCATGAAGTCTGGAGAACACGAGGGCTACCTTTTTGCCCAATTCATTTGTAGGGCAGATTTGTGTTAAGATAGGCCCTCACATCGTGATGGTAATGGGGAGGTGCTCCATCCTGCTGGAAATAAAACTGCTCCTCATCCCCAAACTTCTCTCAAATGCATGGAATGACAGATTCCTGCAGCATGTTCAAATAAACAGCAAAAGTTGCAGCATTGCCTTAATAAATATTGTATTTATAATCTTTCAAAGTGTGTAAACATTTTTGGGACACCCTGTATAATGTCAACAATACTTTAAAAATGGTATTCACAGACTAGAAAGTTTGCCATCAAACTGGGCAATTCAAAAGAAACTTTTTAATTTGAATTATCCCAATAACTTTCAATTACGTCATCCAGATATTCAGAACTGTTATACACTTAGGTATTAATCAGTCTGCTGCAGACTGCCTTGCAGCCTCTCTTTTCCCTAAAAGCGGACATATTTCACTTTTGTTTTATTACACATTTACATCATTCAAGCAAATGAAGTATTACTTCTTGTTAAGTCTTGCTGAAAATACCACCCCTTTCTCAATTATTTGTTCTTCTGTTTTATACCAATAAATAAAACTCCAAACATCCATTACTTTTGCAAGCTATCCCATAATAAACCATGCATCCTATCAGTTTTACGCTCAAAGTCTCAGGTATTCAATCTGTAGATGGTACACTATCTTCTGTGTTTTTTGAGGAATAACAGATGTTTGATCCTCATTCCTTGGGGCTATTTAAATATGACAACAGCATGCATAATGGAGAGGATTGTTTCAGCCCATCTTGAGTTAATAAGAAACACTTTGTGTTTGTGGAACCAATTGATCCCCAATTATAAGTCTAGGCTTCAAGCAAAGTCTAGGCTCCAGATGCATGTTTTGAGGAATAACTCCCAAAGAATGTGAAAATTTGTAAGTTTGCTTGAGTGTGTCCTGTGAAAGATAGCTATCCTTTGTAGGGTTAGTTCCTGTCTTGCTGTAAGAGTAGGCTCCAACTCTTCACGATTTTAGGTTCTGCCCAGCTCACAAAACTCAGAAATGTAGTTTCACCTTCAAAATTAGATCTCCATGCTCTACTAATGCCTGGTAATATATGGCAGGTCTTTACAAGCAAAGTAGATAGATAGATAGATAGATAGATAGATAGATAGATAGATAGATAGATAGATAGATAGATAGATAGATAGATAGATAGATAGATAGATAGATAGATAGATAGATAGATAGATACTTTATTAATCCCAAGTGGAAATTCACATACTCCAGCAGCAGCATACTGATAAAAAACAATATTAAATTAAAGAGTGATAAAAAAGCAGGTATAACAGACAATAAGTTTGTATAATGTTAACATTCCCCCCCCCCCCCCGCGAGTGGAATTGAAGAGTCGCATAGTGTTGGGGAGGAACGATCTCCTCAGTCTGTCAGTGGAGCAGGGCAGTGACAGCAGTCTCTTGCTGAAGCTGCTCCTCTGTTTGGAGATGATACTGTTTAGAGGATACAGTGGATTCTCCATGATTGACAGGAGCCTGCTCAGCACCCGTCGCTCTGCCACGGATGTCAGACTGTCTAGCTCCGTGCCTACAATAGAGCCTGCCTTCCTCACCAATTTGTCCAGGCGTGAGCCGTCCTTCTTCTTTATGCTGCCTCCCCAGCACACCACTGCGTAGAAGAGGGCACTCACCACAACCGTCTGATAGAACATCTACAGCATCTTATTGCAGATGTTGAAAGATGCCAGCCTTCTAAGGAAGTATAGTCGGCTCTGTGCTCTCTTGCACAGAGTAGTAGTGGGACAAATAAGTCAATTTTTTCTTTTATTATAAGGGCTGAACCTGCAAGGAATTAAAAAAAAAAGAGCAAAGTGTTTTTAAATTACCATCTTGGTAGGCATTTCCCCACAAGGAGCAGTACTGATAATATGTGCAAGAAACCGAGGGTGAATCATGAATACCGCTGGCCAACATTTGCAAAATGTGATGCTTTATATTTAAAGAATTTACTTTAACAAAGAAAAAAGAACAAACAAAGATTAAAAATACATTTAAACAGGTACAGTAAAACTAGAAGTCAAATCCAAGCATACAATATGAAGTCCATAATCCAGCCATCTTAATCCTTTAAATGAGGTTATTGTCTATAAACCAGAAGACATGAAAAAAAGGTACTTCTGACACAAAATCCACAAGTTCAAAAGAAGAGAAGTTTAAATGAAAAATGCAATGAGAAACTCAAGCTTCTCAGCCCAAAAAAGGCTTAAAGGCAGCCCCTCAGATGTAATGTTGGGGGGCATCCGCTAATGAACCACTTGAGGTGCACAGGGCACATAACAGACAAAACAAATATTAACTTAAGACAATATTTTAAAGAATATATTCATTAAGAAATACATAGGACAATACTTTCAAGAAAATATTCATGAGGAAATATATAAAAAAGAAAACAAAAACATAATCAATAACAGTATTTATAAAATAATACAGAAATAGAAAATCAAAAAAGAAAAAAAAAACTTCATCCAGGGATGAAACCTTGGCTGTGACATAAACACCACAATCACATAAAGCTGGTTTAAGCAGGTAAAGAAAGTGGATAGATGGAGTTCTTAATGATGTGAGATGAATAAATTTATATTTTATATTCTTTCCCACAATTTATAATTTTCAGATTAGACAGTTTGGGCAGATAATGAACTCAGACTCTTTCTCTATATTTGATTACCGAAGGTCTCTCACTGAGGATCATACTGCATGATATATTGGCAGACTGACAAATACTGTACCAAAGCATTAACCATGTTATCCCTGAGTTAACCCAACAAAATTGATTTTCTTTCTGTTCTCAATTGATAAGATCACATTGTGAGTAAATATTTCAATTGTGACATTAATTTTATTCGATCTTTAAAGCACAATTGTGTGTAGTCCAAAAAAAAAACCATTTAGTGACTATATGGCTAAGGAGCTGCATTGGTATCTGGAAGGTTGGTGGTTCAAATACTGTTACTGCCAGAAGTGATCTTATTTCATTCGGCCCTTGACACAAGGCCCTTAACCTGAAAATTGCTCCAAGGGCACTGTACAATGGTTGAGCCTGTGCTCTGATCCCTAATGGTCATGAGAAAAGACAATTTCCCCTCTGGCATCAACAAGTACATCAAAATCAAAAATAGATTTCAGATTTACCACTCCATTCTATTTATCATGTCATCATGAAAAATAAATAGCTGTGCAAATCTGGTTTGTGTTGAAATGAGGAATTTCTCTCTCTCTTACTCTCTGGAATGTACGTTATCTCTAATTTTCAGGTAATTAGATTTCTTACCAAAGGTTTTGAGGGCCATTTTTAAGGATGTACCGGTTGCTGTGACCAAAGTGGAGCTTAATGATCCCTGTTCTCTGAAGATATGGTTGTCTCCTTTCTGGGGAGAGAGCATGTTAGTATGTTATTCTTCCAGTAGGTGGTTGTGCTCAGTCCTAGGTCACCTTGAATATAATCACCACATTACTATAACCTTATTTCATAAAAATTGCTACAGTTGTAAGTGGCATTAAAAACAAAAAGGAGTATTTTGAAAATTTGCCTTGACTTTTATTCAGACAGAAACATTTTAAAGACAAGATACTTCATATTTTTACCTAATCAGTAGCATTGTTTTTCGAAGATGTATGTTTATTCTGAAACTGATGCCTGCAATACTTTCCAAAAATGTTGGAAAAAGAACTCAAAGTGGACTTGGGCTTAAAAATAACTTGAAATAAATGGACAATAAATAATGTAAAATAATTTTAAAGAGAAGGTTCAAGAGGGTGAAAATCTGCTGAGAAGTACTTCCAAAAGGTATGAAGGTGGCAGTGACCCTCATCAGGCTGAGATTACATCTGGATGTTAGGGAATGCGGCCCAAAGAAGGTGGTAAACTCCAACCCTGCCTTATACTGGTCCAAGTCGGAAACTAGTTTTGGATTGAAGTGATTGGAAAGGGAATACATTAGCTGGCCAATTTACAAATATATTGGCATATGGTACCCTGAATGAAATACCTCTACAGTGTATGTTTATTATTATTAGTTTGTAATATTCCATAATTTATTTGCCCTTTACATTCCTTTAGTCTTTATCATTGTGGTGAAACCTAAAAACATTGCAAAGTTCAGGACATAAATCTGTACCAGCTGCAGTTCTCAAATGGTTTCTAAATGTTTCTTTAGTCATTCTTGTTCTTCTTCCCTATGGTGTTACAACTAGTGAAAGTATTTAGTCATATGTCCGTCTGGAACAAATAAGTCTGAATATCTACTTGCTTCTCCCAACACTTAGAGAAAAGGTTGAAAATACTCATAATTACTGTATATATATTGAATCTCAAAAGAAGAAAAACAGCGGAAGTCCAAGGCACTAAACAAAAAGAATTGCAAGGGGAATAATTATGTCCCAATACCGCCAGAGGGCATTCAGTACTTTTTGTAACAAGTTGAAATGTTCTTATAATTCACTAGTCGAGGTGATTTATTTTTAGAATTTTAACTGGTCCTTGGGACAGTGCAGTAGTACACTGGTTGGCATTGCTGTCTTGAAACTGCAGTCCATAGAATTTAAATCTTGGCCTGTTCACTTCCTCTTGTAGAGCTGCACATTATGTCTGTGTCTACAATTTTTTTCAGTGTACTCCAGTTTACCTTTTATATCCCAAAGAATTCTGATTGGCTCAGTCCAAGGAGCGTAGATCTGTGAGTCAGTGTCCTGTGTGCGGACAAGTGCTTTGTTCAATTCAGTTTTGTGTATGTTATTAATGAGATAATCCTCAGTACCTGTGACTAAAACTAAATTAAGTGAGTTTACTAAACTGATGGGTAGATATTTGTTTCTTTAACAGACTTGAAGAAATGCCATACCACATTCCATTAGAATCTATTTATGAATTATGACATGAATTAATACCCAAAATTTCTTAAGCAATACCTGACGTTTGTATCTAATAAAATACATACGGGTATGTCTCCTCAAGTGCTGATATTCTTTCCAGTCAGAATAAATTTCTGCTAGTGGTCAAATCACCAAAAATCCATCCATCCATCCATTTTCCAACCCGCAGAATCCGAACACAGGGTCACGGGGGTCTGCTGGAGCCAATCCCAGCCAACACAGGGCACAAGGCAGTGAACCAATCCCGGGCAGGGTGCCAACCCACCGCAGGACACACACAAACACACCCACACACCAAGCACACACTAGGGCCAATTTAGAATCGCCAATCCACCTAACCTGCATGTCTTTGGACTGTGGGAGGAAACCGGAGCGCCCGGAGGAAACCCACGCAGACACGGGGAGAACATGCAAACTCCACGCAGGGAGGACCTGGGAAGCGAACCCGGGTCTCCTAACTGCGAGGCAGCAGCGCTACCACTGCGCCACCGTGCCGCCCCCAAATCACCAAAAATTCATGTTTTAATTAGTTGAACAATTGTGCAAGAGGTACAACAACGTGTACATTTTCCGTTACACATGGAAAAAAAAAGAATCCCTATAACTAATTTCTCCTCTCCTTTTTCCTTCTCAAAATGCCAATCCATTAAATAAACAAGGGCTAATCATGATCACTTTCTTTGGTATGGGCAGAGCCCAGTTATCTGCATCCAGATAAGGTATGTTGGAATTTAACTGGTGACACTGGGATTTTTGCCTTGATTAGATGTATTTTGTGCAAATTTTAGAAGTCATTCCATTCTCTTTCAAATAATAATGGTAGACTGGACTACACTTCTCTAATAAACAGATTAGTGAAAGTGATGGTAGCATCATTGTCCTGAGCCAACAATGTCATCTTGTCATATCCATTTTGATCTTCCAGATAATGAAAGGGGCAGATATACAGTAGTAGTAAATTTGTGAAAGTGGTAGATATTTGTAAGGGCAATTGGAAAGAGAACAGTCAAAATTAGCAGAGTTTGGCAGCTAAAACAGAAATAAAAGTCTAACATAAAATCATGAAGAGTCAAAAAGAGTCAAAGCAAAACCGTAAATTCATTTGCTCTAGAAACTAGTTTTTTCATGCCAGCAAGTTTGTTTTTCTTTATTTAGAACTTAGAGCAGATAATACATTACATTCAACAGATCTCTCTATTATATAAAAAAAACTTCGGACGAGACGAAATCTGTTCAGGAAGACGAGATGTGACCTTCTCAGAAAGACACTTTCATGTCCTGCGAGACTAGACTTTGTGCCAAGAGATTTAACCACGCCCGGGGCTGGAAAAAGACAAAGAATACATGACAAAGTAGAACGTCGTAAACAATTCAAAAACGTTGGCGCGATACACATGCAGAGCAGATTAGAGATAATGGAAGTAGGAAAATTCGAAAGTCTCAAATAAATGATAGCAAAGATCGCATTAGCGCAAACAAACGGAAAATATTACTCAGTGAAATAATGGAACAGTGAAAAGAGATTGAATAGTGTTTGACGATGTCTGGGGGGAGAAGAGAGACAAGGCAGTGAGACGAAAGGGCAGCTGCTGTACAGGTTTTTAAATGTTCAAAGCACAACACAAGATGCAGATCATGCGGCACAGCAGCAGCAGCAAGCCAGCAGCTGATCGAGCAAAGAGGAGGTAAAAAAAAACTGTTTTTGTTTCCCATTGTATCAGCATTTAAGAGGGGTTTTCGGAGGAGCGACCGCGTCTCCTTGGGGTGTGTTCAGCCCCCCTCTTCACAACGGCACATAGCACAGGCGGGTGGGCAAGCGAAGCGAGCAGAAGGCGAAGCCCTCTAGTCATTAAAAAAAATTGAAACTGAAACCATGTAACCCAATTTCCTGTGACATCATACCCATGAATGTGGACTACTCCTCCAGTACCACATGGTGTCATAGCAGTGAACTTCAAAATGCTGCAGATGAAGAAAAAAACTCAAAATATAAAACAAAAAAAGTAAAATCCTATAGATGCATTATACTCCTGGCTGTGACGATGTGGGTTCCGCTCCATGCTCCTCTTCTATTAGGGAGCCCTTGAACCCATCATCGTCGGTAATGTCACCGATGAGCTAGTCAGTGAGGCAATAAACAATTGAGCAAGAGGATAGGTAACAAGTGCAAAGTGATTTTATTAAAATAAAATCAAAGTGCAACAGTGCAGTTTTCAAAGTTCAATAAATAAATAAATAATCCATTAAAGAAATGTGGAGGTTAAAAGACACAAAAACAATCCTTTAAAACGAGGTTCAAACATCTACAGGAAGCAGTCTTTAAAAACAAATGACAATCCCGGTGCTTCTTAGTTACTCTGGCGGTCCCCCTGCTACTCCCATTTGGGCTGCTCTACAGGCGAGACGCTCTTTCTGCAGCTGGCCTTCTACCTGCTCCTACTGCAACTGTCAGTAGCCTTTCCGATCCTCGAGGCTCTCACATGGTGGACACCACATTCCCAAGTCCCGATTCCCTGCGGTCTTCCGTGGAGAATCGTCCTTCATAAAGCTCTGCGGGAGCGACAACAACTACGCCTGGGGTGTCAGCCTCACACCCTGGTTGTCTGTTCAGCTGCTGTGAGCTTGTTCACTCACTCACTCGCACCGGCGCACTCGCTCTCTCTCCCTTTCATTCTTCCTTCCTGCAACCTCCGTTTCAGTCTTACTTCTCTCTTTCCTGTTCTTCTCTCCTTAACCGGCTCGAGCTTCGCTATATATGCGGGGAGGACATGGCAGCTGCAGCCCATTAGCCACAGGAACAATCATGGATGTGGGCAGTTTCCCACCTGTGCACTTAGGTGAAAACCGCCCACACCGCAGATCGCCCTGCGGCTTGCTATATCCACCACGCCCCCTCGCTAAGCCGTGAGCGCGGCGATTATTTATTTAATTAAAAATGGCCTTTGGTGGGAGAGCTGTGGACCCATAACACCACACTGGCACACTGCAAAAACATTGGCTGTGACTCCTGGCTTTCTGGGTGCCAGCTTCTTATGACATTAAATCTTTTAGTATATTGTGGTGATGTTGTGATCCAGGCCTTTAATGACCTCTTGGGCACAGCCATCAGCAGTGTGTCTGTTTGCAGAGAGAGTGTTGACCTTGTTGAGAGGTTTACTTACCTTGGCAGTGACATTCATGTCTCTGGTCTCTCTTCCTGTGAAGTCAGCAGACGGATTGGGAGAGCATGGGGGTAATGAGGTTGCTGGAAAGTGGTGTATGGTGCTCCCGATATCTATTCAAAAGGACGAAGGTCCTAGTCTTTAGAGTCCTGGAGCTTCCTGTCTTGCTATATGGTTGCGAGACACGAATGCTACCCAGTGACCTGAGACGAAGACTGGACTCATTTGGTACTGTGTCTCTCCGGAAAATCCTTGGGTACCGTTGGTTTGATTTTGTGTCGAATGAGCGGTTGCTCATGGAGTCCCAAATGAGGCACATTACCTGCATTTTGAGGGAGCGTCAGTTACGGCACTACGGCCGTGTGGTGCGTTTCCCCGAGGGTGATCCGGCTCATAAGATCCTCATTGTTGGGGACCCAAGTGGCTGGACCAGGCCAAGGGGTCGCCCACGTAACACCTGGCTGCGGTAGATAGAGGGTCATTTCCAGAGGGTAGGACTGGACCGCGAGTCTGCCTGGGGGGTTGCCAACAGGGATTCCGAGCTGTTTCGACGTGTACTGGGTGCGTCAACGCACTGTAGCAGTGCATGCTCCCCAACTTGACTTGACTTGACTTGTTGTGATTAGGGCCTGAAATGGGGACCTACAACTGCAAAAAGCATCTTTCCAAGACTTACATTATTTCATTTATTGTATTCATTTTAATAAAGAATACATGTCCAATATTCAAAATAAAGATGAAAAATATCAAGTTTAAGGCTCTAAGGACAGTTACTTTTCCTAAACAGTACAGTTAGCAAAATTACTTTCTACAGTAAATTATACAATCCTAAAGCAAAATCCAAATTATGAGAAACTAAACAAAAGTGGGTAAACCTTTAGCAAGACTGAAGCCAAAATTGGAGCTGAAAAACACAGCATAAAGATCAAATGCCACAGCAAGCAAGCTGTGGTCTCAGTTGATTTAAATAGCCCTCAGGTAACTGCAGACCTAACCAACTGCAGCACCCGAGGGTTGTAATGTATTTTGAAACTTTGCCCATTATTAATAATGTCTTTAATACATACAAAATCAAGTAACTCTAAATTATCACCTAAAATAGAACAATAAACAACTACAGTAATCCCTTGCTATATCGCGCTTCGACTTTCGCGGTGTCACTCTATCGCGGATTTTATATGTAAGCATATTTAAATATATATTGCAGATTTTTTGCTGGTTCGCGGATTTCTGCGGACAATGGGTCTTTTAATTTCTGGTACATGCTTCCTCAGTTGGTTTGCCCAGTTGATTTCATACAAGGGACGCTATTGGCAGATGGCTGAGAAGCTACCCAACCAGAGTGCGTATTACCTATTAAATAAAACTCCTCAAATATATTGTGAGCACGGGGGCTGCTCGCACCCCTAGAGGATACGGCCGCTCCTCAAAAAACGCTGAAAGATTACCTTCACATTGCTCTCTTCTTTGCTGGGCTTACATATGGCTGCTTTATCAAGCGATATGCTTCCTGCATGGTGTTTTGCATACTTAAAAGATCAAACAGCACGTATTGATTTTTACTTTTCTCTCTCTCTCTTGCTCTGACATTCTCTGCTCCTGACGGAGGGGGTGTGAGCAGGGGGGCTGTTCGCACACCTAGATGATACGGATGTTCGTCTAAAAATGCTGAAAGATTACCTTCACGTTGCTCCCTTCTGTGCAGCTGCTTCGTGAAGCGACATGCTGCACGGTGCTTCGCATACTTAAAAGCTCGAAGGGCACGTATTGATTTTTGATTGTTTGTTTTTATCTGTCTCTCTCTCTCTCTCTGACATTCTCTGCTCCTGACGGAGGGGGTGTGAGCTGCTGCCTTTCTTGCAACTGCTTTGTGCGGCGGTGCTTCGCATACTTAAAAGCCAAACAGCCCTATTGATTTGTTTGCTTTTCTCTCTCTCTCTGACATTCTCTGCTCCTGATGCGCACTCCTTTGAAGAGGAAGATATGTTTGCATTCTTTTAATTGTGAGACGGAACTGTCATCTCTGTCATGGAGCACAGTTTAAACTTGTGAAAAAGAGACAAATGTTTGTTTGCAGTGTTTGAATAAAATTCCTGTCTCTCTACAACCTCCTGTGTTTCTGTGCAAATCTGTGACCCAAGCATGACAATATAAAAATAACCATATAAACATATGATTTCTACTTCGTGGATTTTCACCTTTTGCGGGGGGTTCTGGAACGCAACCCCCGCGATCGAGGAGGGATTACTGTACTAATAAAAAGAAATAAGGACAATAACTACAAAAGAAAAGATTACAACACAAAAAACAAAGAAACCACAAGACAAAGGGAGTAAAATAAGCACAAAGACAGAAAAGAAACATGTCTCAGCTAAATCTTGGTTTCTGTGTGATGGTGCGGATCGGCTTCTTGCTCCCTCTTTGCTTTTGGGAGCCTCTTGAACCTGACACCAACACTATCGTAACTGAGATGAGATTGGCAGATGAGGACAAACCACACTTGGCAAGGCGGTGGTGTAAAAGTGATGAGTGCTTTTATTAAAAAAACAATTCACAAAAATAGTGTCCCAAAGTGCAGTGCTCAAAAAAAGTTCAATAAATAAATAATCCACAAAAAATTGTTCATGTGGAGGTTAAAAATCAATAAATAGAGAAATCTGTTAAAGATGAGGTTAAAGTAATGCAGTGCAGGAAACTAATTTAAAATCCATACGCTCTGGTGCCTTCTCTTAAAATTGATGCCTCTCCAGGTTATCCTATTCAGACCTTGGAGCCCGGAGAGACATCGACCAGCTGGTGCAGACACCCATGTCATCAGGCACTGTGACGATGCGGGTTCAGCTCCGTGCTCCCATCGGCGGTTGGGGAGCCCTTGAACCCAACACCGTCGGTAATGTCACAGATGAACTAGACAGTGAGGCAATAACAATGAGCAAGGGGATGGTGTAACAAAGTGCAAAGTGCTTTTATTAACAGACAAATCAAATGTTCAAACAAAGTGCAGTAGTGCATTCAAATGTCTTCGTTAAATAAATAATCCATAAAAAGAAATATGTGAAGGTTAAAATAGAAAAACACGATCCTTTAAAAATAATGAGGTACAAACACAATGCAGGAAGCTGTTCTTTTAAAATCCGATGCATCCATCTTCTACTGCTGGTGGCTTCCCTGCTTCACCCAAATGGATCCCGCAACAGAGGAGTCACCCAACCTGCAGCTGACCTGCTCTGCCTACTTCGGCTGTTCGGTTTTGCCTTACCGATCCCTGGCTCCAGAAGGCTCCTCCAAACAGTGACTTGGGATCCCCCAACGACCAGGGCTCACACACTGGGGAATCCACATCCCAAGTCCTGACTCCCGTTGCCATCCGCGGAGAGTCATCCGCCTTCCGGTCACTCCCGTCCTTCCTAAAACACACTCTGCGGGAGCGATGACTACTTCTACTCCTCAGGTGTCGGCCAAACACCCAAGCACCCTGCTCAGATGCAACGCGAGCCTGCCTGCACTCGCTCGCTCACTCTTCTGCACCGTTCTTTCTCTCTCTCTCTCCATTCCTCCAACCTCTGTTTTTCTTTTTTTCACCTCGTTCTCTTTTTCTTCCTCGTTATCTTAATCTTCCTTTTTAAACCTCTAACTGTCTCGGGCTTCTCTATATATGCAGAGAGGACATGGCAGCTGCAGCCCATTAGCCACAGGAACAATCACGGATGTGGGCAGTCTCTCACCTGTGCACTTAGGTGAGAAATGCCAACACCACACTCGCTACAGCCACCACGCCCCCTCGCTAAGCCATGAGTATGGTGATTATTTATTTAAAAATGAATTGGCCTTTGCTGGAAGAGCTGTGGACCCATATCACCACAGGCACGTGTCCCCCGCCACCAATTCCACGGTGTTCACGGGCAACTTCGAGCCCTGCACAACCCAAAACGTTGCCAATCCAGGCTCCACCCCACATGGGTGCTCTGCACTTCCACCGCTGCCAATGGCTCCACCCGGCACAAGTACCCCTGAGCATGATGGCTCACTCCTGCTCCTAAAATGCTCAACAGGAGTGACCCACACTCCCCTCCTAAGCGATGGCCACTTGCTTCTCCTTGGTGCTCTATTCCCATCCACCTGCTTCCACTCTGTTCACTGGCTTGTTTTCTCTCACTTTTCTCCTGCCTGCTTCTCCTATCTTTTAACCTCCCTTCTCTTTTCTTGTCTCCTTTTCTGTTTTGAAATTGCTCTCCCTTTTATAGGCTGGGGAGCTATTGCAGGTGTGATCCCCTGACTGCTGCCACAGGCTGATAATAAGACAATCAGACTGCCCGCACATGCCGGCAAGGCAACGCACAGATGGCTGACCGTCTCACACTAACCCAGAGATGGGGTGTCTTCGGCACACCACTCACACCTGCTCCCACTCCCCAGCGTGAGTGCTTTCATTATTTATTTATTAAAATGGCCAGTTTTTCTGTACTGCGGATTCGCTATACCACAGTCTCATTTCTTCCTTCTGGTGTTACAATGTTTGTATTGAAAGGATTGTGGAATGAAGTTAGGAAGTATTATTTACAGTACATTTTGAAATGCCTTTGTTAAGAGGTTTCTTTGGCTCAGAGGTATTAATTTGAGTGTCTGGTTGGAAAATAAATTCACACAGCAGTTATAACAGAATAAAACAACATTCATTTATATAGCATATTTTCATACAAATTATGTCACTCAAAGTGCTTTACAAGATGAAGAAAGAAAAGTTTATAAAAAATAAAAATATAAAAATAAGATTAGGCAATTCTAAGTAACAACGAATAAATTAAGGTCCGATGGCCAAGAAAGCAGAAAAAAAAAACAAAATCTGCAGGGGTCCTGAGTCAACAAGACCACTCAGCTCCCTCTTGGCATTCTACCTAACGTAAATGATCTAAATCAGTGCTCATGGTATTCAAGGTTCACATGGAAGAATTTGATGATGATGGTCATGTGGGCTTCTGGCCTTCAATGTAGGGACAGCAGATAACCACCACAGAAAACCGGAAAAAGAACAGCAGAGAAAGTAGGGGTTAGTACGGATTGCGAAGCCATGATAAAAATGATAATTAAATGCATATACAGAATATCAGGGTTACACTAAAATGAAGCTATTAGAAAGTCATGTTAAAATAATGGGTTTTTAGCAGTTTTTTAAAGGGCTCTATCGTATTAGCCTGGCGAATTTCTATCGGTAAGCTATTCCAAATTTTAGGTGCATAACTACAGAAGGCTGCCTCACCACTTCTTTTAAGTTTAGTTCTTGGAATTATAAGCTGACACTCATTTGAAGATCTAAGGTTAAGTTAAGTTTTGGTCACATGTGCATGCTACATCAGGTGGCCCAGTGAGAGTAGGGCTGTGCATGACTGGAGATATTTCCAGAACTGTTTTCTGTTTTGTCCCAGATTCTGCCAAGTTGCTCTTTTGCTATTAATCAATGTCCTGGACTGAGCAGGAATTAAATACATAGATTACATAGAATTGGAGATAAAGAAATATGGTTACATTGTTATAAATTAAGCAGAAGAGAATGTATGATGCTTTACAAGTTCATTTAAATTTTCTAAAACTTTAAAAATACAAATTACAGAAACATTAAAATTAATGCATTAAAATAATCCATTGTTTTTTTCATTTAACATGGCTCAGTGAAATCTGTGCAATACAAAGAATCATACAACACAAAAAGAGTTTTTTCCAGCGTGTTTGCCAGATATTCTGATTTGCAATATATTTTTCTATTCTCGCTGCATAGGGTACTTCATGTTGTTCTAGGATCAATGCAGTTAAATTAACATTTCTTAGCCATAACAGATTTTTTTCCTGCAGATTGTCATTAACTTTAAAAATGCATTATTGCCATTGTGGTGTTCAAAACAGTGGATATTAATAAGTTACATATAAATCAAAGATTTTTGTTTGTGTGGTGTTGATTTTGGATATTTTGTTACTTAAAATATGCAATACAGCATGTACATTAATATGCATAGAAATCATGTGAAGCAAGGTATTTTCTGGATCAAATGTTAATGTTTTAGATTAGTGCCAATTAAATATCAGGGGTATTTATATGCATAATAATTGATTTTACAAAATTTATCAAAAAGTAACCCCCACATACAAAGCAGCAACTGAGTCCTAGGAGGTTAAACAAAAGAAAAGGGCAGTAGGTTTCATCTCCTCCAGCTGGTAGGTTTCCCCACAGAGAACCAAGCCAAAGTGTCTGAGATCTGCAGGGCAGAAAGATGGCTCCAGCAGATGTTGGTAATGAAGACTGTCAGTCATCATCAGGTCTGCTCTGCCAGAGAGAGATTGGAAACCGACAGCAGCTGATAGGTGTGATAAAAACTGTGCATGATAATTTGTTGAGGACAATATTGGTGATTGAAAACAGTTTTGTGCATGCAGTGTGCTGATTTTAATTCACAGATTAAATAAATAGTTAAATCCACAGAACTTGGAGATGCTGAGGTGATGCAATAAAAAAATTTGTCTGCTTCCTCAAAACCTTTTATTTATATTGCTATTACTGGTATTACAATATAAATAGTATGGATCTGTCTTTAGCAACTATTTTTGCAAGTAATATATAGACAGTGCTATTTACACTCTGTCACTCAAGTCCTGCATCCTTCCATAAGACCTCTGAGTCATATAATATTCAGATTATTATTCAAGGCACTTACAAGCTTAGTTTGCATTTCAACTTTACTTGAAGAATTTAAAAGTATTTTACCTTTTATATGTGAGCTTCATTTACAATATCAAGTTTTTCATTGTAATAATACTTACCTTTGATTGTTAATCGATTACAGTCTATTTGTAATGATATTTGCATTAGTATTATGAAGGGGCAGGTGCCACAATTATTGTCATTCCAGTCCATGTTTTCTCTCAGACATTTTTAACAAAGAAACATACTAACAAAGATGCAGATTGCCATGGGCTTTCATAGCTTTCATTTGGTTACTTCACTTCTAAAAGATGCAGCAGTCATTGGAATGCCCTTGCTAACTTCTTATGCTAAGTCAATGAACCCTGAAATATTCCTAAATGGCAATATATTGAAGATTTTTTTTGTTTTTGTCTTATCTTTATAAAATTGCGATGTGCATAATATAGATTTACAGCTGTCAGAGGGGAATGAAATATATAGATCTACTTGAA
This sequence comes from Erpetoichthys calabaricus, assembly GCF_900747795.2. Lineage (NCBI taxonomy): Eukaryota > Metazoa > Chordata > Cladistia > Polypteriformes > Polypteridae > Erpetoichthys > Erpetoichthys calabaricus. Next base: position 52,532,105 of record NC_041402.2, on the reverse strand, counting down.
GCAGAAGACAAGATTAGTAAATGCTTCTCTGCTAGATATGTATTTTGTGTTTTGAAAATAAGGCATCAGTTAATAACTAAAAATAATTAAAGGATCTGGATGAAATATTGAGACTGCTTAGCTATTAGCTAAGCAAACGGGCATGAGTGACTGAATGGTCTTCCCTCATTTGTCGATTTTCTTATGATCTTTTCTTTACAGTATGGCAAAAGTACTAAAATGCTGTTAACATTTTTATATATTTTTTGCTATATTAAAGAAAGTCTATTACTGAACCTGAAATAAACTGCTGTTTCAAGTACAAAGAGCTCAAAGATGATGTATATCTAAGGAAAAAACATTTCAGGTTTAGAGTATGGATGAACTAAAAAAGCACTTTGGCACCAATATACAGTATGCATCCTTAATTTAAGTGCATCTAATAAAGATCAGTATCATTTTGTCAAGTCTAATTACCACAAATTAAATATCGATTGGTAATACTCGGTTTTGATATATGTTTCCATCTGTAGGATTCTAATTTCAACAGCATATGACATCAATCATGAATCACAAAAATGACAGCCATACTCATCATTTTTGGCAGCCACATTGTGTATCGTACATGTCCCATCATCTTAGTGGAAAAAAAAACTGACTCTTGAATGTTGTGAGGGACTAGCCATCATTCATACATTTACTGAAAATAACCTACCATAACCTATCCTACCCCTAACACTGAACACAAAACTGGAACCAACCTTAGATGGGAAGCCAGTTCTTTACTGCACATACACTCATAAACACCCATACCAGGACCAATTTAGAGTTGTCAGTTTACCATAAAACTGAATTAATACTTGACGAAAGGTGATCAGCCCCCAAGGCACCACTTCCATGAATTTGTGGGCAGTAATTGCATACTGTCACTTTCATTTTAGGCTACCTCATTTCTTACCATTCATTACAAATAAACTCAGAATTCTACTGTTTAATCATAAATATGCCATTTAACATTTTCATCTAAATGTATGATACACAACATGTTCCTGTCACTTCTTGCTCCTATTTACACCCATTTTTCCACAGTACATACTGGGTTATAGCCATTACTGCTATACTGATACAGTATATATTGTAATACTTACTTAACATGACAAAAGCAACTTAGTATAAACACACTACAGTACACAGATGTGTATTTAAAACACAATTAATATTGACTGTAAATACACTGAGGTCAAATCAGAATTAGACATTTGATTTCTCAGCATAACCAGTCTAAACACAGCCTAAGCATACCACCGAAAAAACAGAATCTTCAATTAAATAGCAGCTTTCCCAACATCACAATACTACAAAACGCAATATACAGTGGTGTCACCCTTTATGTTATCCAATATGCTTATACAAGTTCATTACATAATGTGTATCTCCACATCGTAAATCTCTACTGTAGAGCTACTGTAGTGAACAACTGCATGAAGCAAATAAAAGACAAACATTTGATTTTTTTTCTGAAATTAATAACTTACTAGTGCAGAGATCAACTTTTTTTTAAAATTATATTCATTCCAGTCACTGTCAAAGCATCTGCAGTTACAGCTCAAGACACATATGATTTGGCATATTTAATTTAAAAAGTATATTTTCACTTAAAAGAAATCTATGTTTACTAAACATATTCAACCTATTTATATGTTACATCTGTTGCTATTTAGGAGTAGAAAAACAGATCACTTGAAATTGAATTGCAAACAATTTCCTGTATTATCGAAAAGACTGGTATTCAAAATTGTTAAAAGTAAAAAAATGACATGCTTTGGAAAGTGTATATATATATATATATATATATATATATATATATATATATATATATATATATATATATATATACATACACACACACACACACATATATTTCACAAGTTTTTACACTGGCTCCCAGTTAAGCATAGGGTTGATTTCAAAATAATTCTTTTAAGTTATAAAACCTTAATCGCTAACGCCCTGCTTACTTATCTGAGCTTATCATTTCTTACAAACCAAAGTGCACATGGAGATTTTATGATTCCAAGGATTCATAAACAGTGGGAGGTAGAAATTTTAGTTACAGGGCACAGAAGCTGTGGAATGATCTGCTTGCTAATATAAGGGATCCTCCCTTAGTCTCAGCTTTTAAATCCAGGCTGGAGGTTTACAACTTGAGTCTGGCAGACCCTGACTAGAGATGCTGATTAGCTGTGCATACTACAGTTCTGTTTGTTAGTCATTTGTACAAAAATATAAATATCACAATAATCTGTTTCTCTTTTCAGTATCTGGATGTGGCACTTGGTGCCACTGCTTTACTATCCAGCTGCTTTCCCATATATGGAAAAGTCTTCTCGGTTAAAGGGGCACTGGAATCATCAGACGGAAAAATTCTCTCATCAAATTGGACGGCCAGCTAGACTCCACTATAGAAAATCTAGGAGTGGGTAGGTGGCCAATTTGACAATGTCTCCAGGGGCCTCATGCATAACGCCATGCATAGAATTCACACTAAAACATGACATACTTACAAAAGCAGAAATGTGCATATGCACAAATAATCCAGAGGCATAAATCTGTGCCAACACCAACTTCCACATTCTTCCACTCCATAAATCCCGGTCAGCGCGAAAAGTAACGCACGTGCACGCACCTGCTGCCCCACCCCAAGTCCTCCCAGAATTACGCCTCTTTGAATATGCAAATCAATATAAAAAGCCCTTAAGCTCAGAATTCTGTGAAAAGGCAATGGCAAAAGCACGGAGGAAAATAGAAGAATTTCAGCGAATACCAAGTGGAGGGAAGGAAAAACGTACTATTTGCTGGTTTAAACAGTGGTATAAACAACAAAAGGAACTTGATCAAGTGATATAGAGTGTCGGAGAAACTCGAAAGCTGAAGTTCACAAAGTTGTAAAATAAAACTGTGGGTGCTTTCCATCAATCAACATTCAAAAAACACTGCTTAAAATCTTAGCAAAAGTGCCCACCTTTTATTTTACGAGTGATGTATGAGAGACTTATTTTTTACTTTTTAGTACACTTTTTAACTTAATATAAGCGTGGTTTTTAAAAAAGGTTTTTTTATATATATTTTCAAAATGAAGTTAAATCTTATTGACATGTTTATGTCATTTGAATTCCTAGATGCCCACTTGGACTCAGTACTAGAGTCCCATTCTATTTAAAAACAACTTGAGCTGCCAATGGTTAAAACAGATTCTAAAGGTCAGACCTAATATATAGCATGGTAGATGCCACATTTGTAGATTTTATAGATTTAAATTTTATAAAGATACATTTTTAGAACAAGTAAAAATAGTGATAAATAGTCGTAATTTCTGTATATGTTCCTTTACACAATTATCAGGGTGTTTTTGGCATGAAGATTTTGCCGGGCCATACTAAAATTTTCTCTTATGACTGATGAGTTCTCTAATGTAAATGCTAATTTACTTAATTAACAATATCTGCCTCCCTTTTGCTAAAGATTAGCACTTTTCTCATCATAAAAATCAATCAAACAATGAGATGTTGGTGTCTGGTCTGTTGTGATTGGCAAAACAACACTGTGATACTCATTGTCATAATTAGATACAATCATATAGATTTAAACATTATGTGAAGTTACAGCTTCAAAACCAGCCATTCAGGTAAATCTATTGGCTGTGAAACTGACTACATTGTAACAGCAACACCTTAAGTTAGGGATCAAATGGCTCTGAGGTAAAAAAAGGACAATGCACAATAACATGGAAAGAACAGACAGAATATATACACTGCATGGTGCAAACAGGACATTGCATGTCTGCTAGCAACACAAACTATCACGCAGATTGGAGCTTGCTTGCCTGCGGAAGGCCAACAAACATTTGAAAAGAATGAATTTATACATATCTGTTCTTTCCTCACAGGGATTATGTGCTTCTATGAAATAGGGGCATCATACTGTGAAAAAAGGAGCATATGTAGACTGAACTGTTTAAACTTTAGGATGGTAGGTTTAAATCAAGATACAGAATAATGCCCTATGTGAAGTATGCATTCCTGATATTGATCTACTTATCTACTTTCTTTCTTTTAATTACTGTGGCTATATTTAAGGGAAAAAATTATACTGGACCTTTCCTGCCACTTCATTGGTGAGCTGTATGGCCTTAACTGGGAGAAGCTCAAAACAAAAAATGTTTACTACGGATGATGACCTTCAAGACCCATTGTTAAATTGAAAAGTTCAGGTTGTACATGTACTCACATCCACATTCAAGTGGTAGAGAGCACTGCATGGCCAATCAGTCCAACCCCTTAGTTGGAAGCAAGCTTAGTGCACCAGGCATGAAGACAATTTCACATATTAAATGAAGTAATATTATTCTAGATAAGTAATTACACTGAGCATATGACAGGAAAGTGGAAAAAGACTGCTTAAGAAGACACAGCTGAGGATTGTTATACATTTTTTATAAGATGGAAACATATTATTTATTGTACACAACATCTGGTGGGGGTATGACCCATTAGTCCTTAATATGGAAATGGCACTAGCAATTATTAAGATAAGCATGTGAATTAATTGGGCATGGGAAAGGTGCTATATAAATTAAATGTGTTATTATTTATGAATTAATAAGTATTCAAAATGTTAAAGATTATTCACATTTTTTAAAGAAAGTATGGAGTTTAATATATGTTTTCTAAAGAACATGTCATTAAATTGTAAAATATAATCACTACAGGACAGTACAGTTACAGTAGGTGAATCTGCAGTTTCTTTTTTTAATGAATGTGTCAAATTATAACATTATCATTTCAGAATGCTTTATTTTAATATTTGATATTTTCCAGAGTTGAATGGCATTAAAACAAACCTCCATCTATAAAGAAAAATGTTAATAAAATATTATAATGAGGATTGTTCCAGTTTCCATATAGTAGCTGAATGGCCACCTTCTTTGAAATTTGGGGAATTATTGCTAACATTTCTTTATCGTGTGAACCACTAGATAACAATATTTCAACAACAGACCTGAGATATACAGGCTGTATCTTAATTTAAATTCTGTCTTTTTGTGTTTTAATGTACTCACTCAATCACAAAGGATTATGGAGATATAGTCTATAGTCATGCTTCAGGAGCTTTAATTAGAAATGTATAATCTATCTAGTCTTCATCTGATGGGATTATAATAAATAACAGAGAATTTAAACATTCTTGCATTATATTCCTTTACAAAAGCAATTAGTTTTTACTGTGTATCCTTTATCTTTAAAACTCATTGCAGGATTTTTTTCATATTTTTTAACTCTTTACGTTTGTTTGAAAAACTGGATATTAGATGTGTTTTATTTATATGTAAATACAGAAGTCAATCACTCAAAATCACTGCAGCAAAACCTTTGTTAACAGCATAAAACTACTGTATTGCTTTAAGACTGAATATGGTAAGGATAAAGATGCTGATAAAATGTTTGTTTAATATGTGTATGAATCATTTTTAATGGTAGAAATTGCTAACTGTAAAATCTGTGCTAAATGTTCTGGTTAATTCATTTTAAGTATACTTTATAGTCACGTAAGAAAATTTTAAAAGAAGCTCAGTTGCAAAACTACACATTTTGAAAATGGTGTATGTGTTAATTGGTATTGTCTTATAATAGTCAACATTTTAAAATGCTAAGGCTTTTTATCTCATGAGGAAAATGGCTTTGAATCAGCGTAATGTTGAAGCTGACTTATAATGACTACTGTGTTTAAAAAAGTAATTGCATAGTATGATACTGAACCAATCTGTAGACATTTTCTTGACTTTCTTATTACATTTTCGCTTTTCACCAGTTGTAACTGTGGGAATCACTGCATCCAGACAGTAAGCAAAGGAAGCAAATTACTATCCACCAAAATGCAAAAGTGGAATACTTTATTTTAAAATTAGGCTAACAAGCAAGGTGAAAAATTGAAACGAGGCTTGACAGTCAGAAACTGAAATATAAAAGACGAAGCAAAATCAAATTCAGAAGATTTGATTTCTAACCAAGAAAAACTCTAGCACTAAATTTTCCTTCCAGCAAAATATCATTGTTTCTGTGCATATTATTCACAGCAGATGTCTTACCTTTATAGTTTTGTAAGAACAGACTGAATGAGTAAGCACCTACTGACTCTTATTCCTCTTTTTTATGTAGACCAGCAGTGAAATGACAGGCAGATTCTGCCAATTAACCAGAGGCACATGCTAATTAGAAGCCAACATCAGCTTATACTGTAATTGTTATGAAAAAGTTCAGAGATTTGTCTAGAGATAGTTCACCTTCTGCTCCCCCATTAACCCTTAGGCAATATGTGAGTTTTGTGATTCCTACTGTCTCCTTTTAAATTCCTTGCATTAAGCTAAGCTGTTAAAATATACATTGGCCAATTTTGTTGTCATTTTACATATAATATAAATGTAAGAAACCATAGCAGTATTATTCATATTGTGTTAACAATTGTCTTTTACCCTTGTTCCTTTATTAGGGAAATCAATTAATGCATGAATATTTTTTAATACTTGCATTTATTACATAATACTTTATACTATAAAACTATAAAACCTTTCATATGAGAAGCATTTGTCATATAACTAGAATCACATTTGCATAAGTGACACAGTTGTGTCTAGAAAGAATAAACTAGAAATACAAAAGAAAATAAGCATATACATCAAAATCATAGTTGGTTTTAAATATGTTTATTACAGATTGAAATTGACATGCCTTAACCATCTTCAGCATTCCTTCATCTATTTTCTATACCCACTTATTCCCAGTCAGGGTCATTTGGTACTGTAGCCAATTTAATCCAACAATATAAATATGATGAATGCCTGTCTATCTTAATAAAGCTTTTTTTAAAAGATAATATAATCATTTTACACAAAGTGTGGCACAGGCAAGAAGCAATTATAGGTTTCATATTGTTCAGACCTCTACAGTGCAAGGAGTAAAACTCAGCATTGCAGAGACAAAATATTTTATCACAGATGTATTTGCATGCATATTCTTTGGGGGCTTGTACCAAGTGCCAAGTGCAAATGGAGTCAGTTAGGCAGAAAACAAGAAAAGACTGCAGTACTTCAGGAAAACCCAGACTGATGAAAGTCCACCTTCTATTGAAGTTCTGCTACCACAAAGTATTGAATGTATAATTTGTGCCCCTATATTTTGTAGGGGTCATGTGTTCCCACAAAATTAGCTCTTTAGTATCCAACAAACATCTCACAAACATCTCAAAATAGGAGGCAAAGGGCAAAACACTTGAACATTAGTGAATATTAGCACTTAGGTTAGCTTTTAATGCTAGGCTAACATCACGCTATAAAGCAGCTATAAACACCAAAACCTCTGGTCTAACAGAGAAAACAAGAGGGTCGATGAATTCAGCTGTGTTTGGGTCATTTGGTTTAGAAAAAAAAATATGTCCAAAGGCTGTTCTAAATTGTGAAATTCAGTCTGATGGTAAAGCATAGACACCAACAGCAGCAGAAAGTCAGTTAGCTTCTCACTGTATTAATCACAAATGGTTTACAAGAATTTATCCAACAGATAACAGTGCTGCTCTAAACATCTGTTTGGCCCTGTTTGTTACTGTATCTAGAAAATGTCAAGATCTTGATTATATACATAAATAGCCTTGATTGTGACCTTCAAGTTGTCATGTAGCTTATTTAACTGTATGGTGTAATATGATTTTTTGGTATAAGCTAAATGCTCTCATGTGTGAATTCAAATGCAAACTAAAACTATGTGCTAATATATAAATAAAATACAATCAGGACATAAATGTCTGCACAGCCATTTGAATCATAAATTGCAGTGACATTCCGGTAATTTAATATTTGATAAAGTTTACTCTTCTTTTTTTTTGTTTTTATCCAATGTTAAAATAAATGAACTGGATGGGAGTTTGAAAGGTAGACCTAAGTTCTGTTGGACAACAAGTGGAGCTACTTTGTGTCAAATCCATGAAGCATGTTATATAACCTGGCAGGACTGATTGAGTTGTTTTCTGTCTGCCCATTTCGAAAGCATGTTTTAGTTCTGCTTGAAATGGAAAAATGTTAGCACTATTGTGAAAACTTTTATAAATTCAGGCAGGAAAAAACATGAGTATTTAAATGGCTGGTCAGTTTTTGAAAACTCTTGCAGTATGAAAGCTTTCTTGTTAAGCACCAAAATTGCCTCTATCACCCGATTAGAACTCACAAACAATATATAGTTAACCCAAGGGTTTTATTTACTGAATTTATCTATTGTGAATTTGTTAACCCAGCCACAGGGGATACACAAACCAGTGTGTTTCTTCATGCCGGTCCCAAGCCCAGATGAATGAGGAGGGTTACGTCAGGAAGGGCATCCGGTGTAAAATTTTACCAGATCAATATACGGACAATAATATAGATTTCCATCTGGGATTGGTCGAGGCCAGGGATAACAATGGCTGTAACCAGTACTGCTAGCCAACAGGGTGCTGGCGGAAATTGGGCTGATGTTGGACAAAAAAGGAGGAGAAGAGGGGGAAGGTGTGTCCAGAAGCAGAAGGAGAGGAGAAAGGTAAAAAGAGTGGGAGTGAGGGTAGTAACTTTGAATGCAGTCAGTACAACTGGTAAAGGGAGAGAGTTAGCTGATGTGATGGAGAAAAGGAAGGTTGATATATTGTGTGTGCAACAGACTAAATCGAAAGGATTTAAAGCCAGGTGGATCGCCAGTGAGTTCAAATTATTCTATAATGATGTGGATAGGAGGAGAAAGGGGGTAGGGAGTTATCCTGAAGGAACAGTATGTAAAAAGAGTGTCTTGGAGATGAAAAAGTGTCAGACAGAGTGATGATTGTGAAGCTGAAAATTGATGGTGTAATGATGAATGTTGTTAGTGCATATGCCACACAAGTTGGTTATGCAATGGATGAGAAAGAGAATTTCTGGAATGAGTTGAATGAAGCGGTGGAGAGTTTACCCAAGGGACAGAGATTGGTGATTGGAGCAGACTTCAATGGACAAGGGAACACAGAAGATGAGGAGGTGATGTGTAGTTATGCTGTCAAGGAGAGGAATGCAGAAGGTCAAATTGTAATGGATTTTCCAAAAGTATGGGCATGGTTGTAGTGAATACGTATTTTAAGAAAAGGGAGGAACATAAGGTGACGTACAAGAGTGGAGGGAGATGCACACAGGTAGATTACCTGTATATCCTATGTTGGAGGGTCAGTCTAAAGGAGATTGTAGACTGCAAAGTGTTGACAGGGGAAAGTATAGTTAGGCAGCATAGGATGGTGGTCTGTAGGATGAAGCTGGAGATCAAGAAGAGAAGAGATAGGGCAGAGCCAAGGATCAAATGGTGGAAATAGAAAGGAAGACTGCAAGGTTGAGTTCGAGGATGAGGTAAGACAGGCACAGGGTGGCAGTGAAGAGTTACCAGAAAGCTGGGCAACTACCACAGAAGTAGTAAGGGTGACATATTGACAGTGGAAGGAGGAAGAGGAAACCTGGTGGTGGAATGAAGAAGTACAGGAGAGAGTATACAGAGGAAGAGGCTGGCACAAAAGAAGTGGGATAGTCAGAGAGATGCAGAAAGTAGACAGGAGTACAAGGAGATAAGGTGTAAGGTGAAGAGGGAGGTGGCAAAGGCTAAAGATAAGGCGTATGATGAGCTGTATGAGAGGTTGGACACTAAGGAGGGAGAAAAGGATCTGTACTGATTGGGTAGACAGAGGGACTGAGCTGGGAAAGATGTGCAGCCGGTTAGGGTGATAAAGGATAATGATGGAAACGTACTTGCAAGCGATGAGAGTGTGTTGAGCAGGTGGAAAGAGTACTTTGAGAGGCTGATGAATGAAGACAATGAGAGAGAGAGAAGGTTGGATGATGTGGAGATAGTGAATGAGGAAGTACAATGGATAAGCAAAGAGAAAGTAAAGACAGCTTTGAACAGAATGAAGAATGGAAAGACCATTGGTTCAGACATACCTGTGGCAGCATGGATGTGTTTAGGAGAGATGGCAGTGGAGTTTCTAACCATATTGAGTAGGAACGAGTAGTGGAAGATACATTAAGAAGGGAGGTGATGATTAGTGAGCAGCAGTATGGTTTCATGCCAGAAAAGAGCACCACAAATTCAATGTTTGCTCTGAGGGTGTTGATGGAGAAGTATAGAGAAGGCCAGAATGAGTTACATTACAGAATGAGTGGACCTGGAGAAAGCATATGACAGCGTGCCTCAAGAGGAGTTGTGGTATTGTATGAGGAAGTCAGGAGTTGCAGAGAAGTATGTAAGAGTTGTACAGGATATTTATGTGGGAAGTGTGACAGTGGTGAGGTCTGCGATAGGAGTGACAGATGCATTCAAGGTAGAGGTGGGATTACATCAGGGATCTGCTCTGAGCCCTTTCTTATTTACAATGGTGATGGACAGGTTGACAGACAAGATTAGACAGGAGTCCCTGTGGACTATGCTGTTTGCTGGTGACATTGTGATCTGTAGTAAGAGTAGGTGGAGGAGACCCTGGAGAGGTGGAGAATGAAGGTCAGTAGGAACAAGACAGAATACATGTGTGAAAATGAAATGGGAGGTCAGTGGAATGGTGAGGATGCAGGGAGTAAAGTTGGTGAAAGTGGATGAGTTTAAATACCTGGGATCAACTGTACAGAGTAATGGGGAATGTAGAACAGAGATGAAGAAGAGACTGCAGGCAGGTTGGAATGGGTAAAGAGTGTCAGGTGTTATTTGTAACAGACGGGTATCAGCAAGAGTGAAAGGGAAGGTCTCCATGACAGTAGTGCGGCCAGCTGTTATATGGGATGGAGATGGTGGCACTGACCAAAAAACAAGAGACAGAGCTGGAGGTGGCAGAGTTAAAGATGTTAATATTTGCATTGGGTGTGATGAGGATGGACAGGATTAGAAATGAGAACATTAAAGAGTCAGCTCAGGTTGGACGGTTGGGAGACAAAATTAAAGAGGTGAGATTGTGTTGGTTTGGACATATGCAGGGGAGAGATCCTGGACATATTGGGAAAAGGATGCTAAGGTTGGAACTGCCAGGTAAGAGAAAAAGAGGAAGGCCTAAAAGGAGGTTTATGGATGTGGTGAGTGAAGACGCACAGGTAGTGTGTGTAACAGAGCAAGATGCAGAGTAAAGAAGGATTTAGAAAAAGATGATCCACTGTGGCAATCCCCCTAATTGAAGCAGACGAAAGAAGAAGATCTATTTGTGAATTTGCTCACTCTGTATATTTTTTTCTAGTTATGTATGAATTGAACCCCTGACACTTGAAATAATTAAAAATCACAATTTGTTGGATTTCTGTGGCTGAGACATTACTTGGGATTATGGCTACCTTCTCTCATGCTGTTGCAATAGTTTTTGTGTTTAACTTTAAACCAGTGGAAAAAAAAGTTTATTTAACAACATTCTGGTGCATTATAATATAAAGCTTCATGTAAATAATATATAATATACATATATTACAGAATGCAGTTCTGAATTTTGAAAAGGGAATCTTGTCAAACACACCTATTCCCTCATATGCTTACTTGCTACAAAATGGGTGAGCACACAGAATTGAACACTGAAGCACACAAAACAGTGAGAAACATCTTTCTTTACTTTCACTCACATAATTATTTGCTTCAAAGTGGAGACAGACAGATCATCTGATAAAGAAAACAACCGCACGAAAAACAATACAACAGATGCAGATGAAAACTACAATAATGAGAGAGAGATGAATATATAGCAAATGATGAAAACAACAATATCATTGACTCATCACAATTTACCAGTGCTTACAGTGCTAACTTAGTGTCCTCATTTAGGTTTAACACTCAAGAAAGCAATTCCACTGATCCACTCAGGTTCTAAAATCAGACACTCTCCCCCGATGTCATAATAGCTCTTATAGACCAAAACCCTTACAATTTATTTGCATTGTGCACTGGCCCACTAACAAGCTTGCTTCTCCAGCTCAAAGGCCTTAGACTATCACTGCTGAAGATGTTTACTGAACTGAACTAAAATATAAAGCATTTTGGTACATTGTTACTGATGTCTATTGTGCATTATCTCTCCCGACTATATACTGTTCAGTCCAATCCTTTTGATTTGTAATGGATGAATTTACATAATTACTGAGGTGCTACCAGCTTCTCCAATATTAAATCAACAATTTATGCAATTTTTCAAAGCTTTGAAGACTGAAGAATAGAACTCAGCTTATTTAGAACATCCATTACAACACAAAGATCTGAGAATACTAGTTTTTGAAACTAAATACATAGAGAAATACATTAACTTTACATTAGTTTGCTCAGAGATACTTTCAGTATTCTGATGAAGCATAGCAGGCTATGTCAGATGCAATAAGTTTAATTTTATCTACAGTACTTGACTCATTACTGATAATTTTGAATTTTATGGCTCTAAATACAAGCTACTATTTTGTTTTGCATGTTGGTCAATGGAAGCGACAAGTTATGGAGGACCATTAGCACTGGGAATTTAGCACCTGAAGGAAGCCCTTTTAATAGAGCAGGAGAATAGCCTGTTAATAATACAACATTCAGAAATCTGTTGTAAATAGGTAAAGGGGGCAAAAGTCAGATGCCGGAAATGCTATTATTTAAACTGAGTTCTTCCCATCTTTAAAAATATATATACTGTATATGTTAAGTTCATTAAAACTGGATACCACTCATTCTTATAAAGCTCATTTTTAGGCAGAGCCATCAGTGATAAATTATCATATTTGCACACTTTATGATTTTCTCTTTTTCCAGAGTTTATAACATCAATATTATTTTTTTGCCCTTTCAGCTTTGATTAAACAAAATAAGAATGCAGTCATTACCTCCGATGATGGTTTCTATACCAACAGCCGCAAGGCACAAATTAAATCATTAATCCACACCGGGTTTCTTTTTCATATGTCCATAATAAAGTGTGATTTGTTAAGGAAAGCAATCCAACAAACAAGTCAAATGCCTTAACGAATTAGAATATTTTTTCTTCTTATAGATATGGTTGGACAGAGGAAGTAAAAGTGTAATTCTGTGACGGAACAGCTGACATAATACAACAGAATTAATAGGAATGCAAAGAAGCATAAAGTAAAAATGACCACTGTGAGAAGAATACAAAGTAAATTAAAGCTTCAAGTATAATTCTATGTAATATACAGGAATCACCTAGTCAGCAGAAGATTGTTAATAGCAAAGGTACGACCGGGAGTTTACAAGACAAAAGATAAATTCATCAAGTGTCTTTGAAAAATAGAGCCAGTACCAGCAATTAAAGCCCACCTCTGCACATTGCTGTTGACAGTGAGAAACACTAAGTGAATTTCTTAATACTGGTAGATGGCAGCAAGAAGATTCAGTCCTGCTCTCATAAGGAATTTGCAGAATTAAATTTAATGGTTGGCTTTGATATGTGGGACACTATGTTTTTCGTGAGAATGTGAGGTTGACTAACAGTGATGGGAGGTGAACGGTAGAGTGCCTTCTAGGTAAGTGACGCCATCAGATAGCTAGGGAAAAAACATCATTTGAAGGTAGGCCAGCAGGACAGCAAGTGTTTTGTGTTTGTTTAATTTGATGTATTTTTTTTATTCTCCCTTGCTTCATTTCTTCATTGTATGTCTTTTCAAAAATATATGTATCATAGATGTAGATTGTATTCTACTAAATAGTTAGCTTTGTCCTGAGACAGGATGATTTAACAGTAATTTAATTTAAGATATCCATTTTTATAACTATTGATGTTTTTTTTTAAATTATGCATATTTATTTTTCACAAAACTCAGTTTTAGAGTTAATGGATTAAGCTGTATAAGTAATTCATATAATAGTTTGTTTCTTTAGAACAAAAGATGTGGAAGGAGACTGAAACAAAAGCAGATGGGCGCTGAGTAACAGTCTTCCTTTTACTAACCAATTTTCTTCAACAGTATCCATTGTAGCAAGGTGAATGATGAGGCCGGGCAAAAGTCAGATGATTGGGGTACCAACCAGACCAAACGCTCTTTAATTCCAACAACAGAAAAAAGAAAACTATAATGAAAATTCAGGAGTGTGCTACCTTCAACTTTCTTGTATACTGAGATAGATGAAGTGATCATCAGAACCACTTCCAGTTGCGCAATATTTCTCAAATATTTCTTTGCCTCTCATCATAACTAATTAATAATATTGATACACAATCATTTATCTCTATTTATAATCAAACTTTATATTAAAATGATATTTTTGCACATAGGGAGGTCGAAAAAGGTGGTGGGATTTATTCATGATTACATATGCATTTACCTAGTAAAAAGAGTTACAGTCACCTAAAAATCTAGAAAAAGTGTTAGTCAATCAGTCAATCAGTAAGTCATTTTCCAACCTGCTATATGATATCCTAACACAGGGTCACGGGGGTCAGCTGGAGCCAATCTCAGCCAGCACAAGGCAGGAACAAATCCCGGGCAGGGCGCCAACCCACCTCAGGGCACACACACAGGACAATTTAGGATCACCAATGCACCTAACCTGCATGTCTTTGGACTGTGGGAGGAAACCGAAGCACCCGGAAGAAACCCACACAGACATGGGGAGAACATGCAAACTCCATGCAGAGAGGACCCGGGAAGTGAACCCAGGTCTCCTTACTGCAAAAAGTGTTAGTATAATACTTGTTGCAATAAATTGCTATAGGTAAAACCGCATTTACCTACATTTAATTATGATAATGATGGCAGAAACAAAAAAAAATAAATAAAATTAAATGTGTTACCAGGAACACAATGGGGGCGTAGCAGCTTATTGTTCCCATTACATCTTTATATTTAAATGGCAGGTTCAATGTTTACACATTATTATTAAACTGATGATGTATAGATTAAAATAAAATTAATAATAGTTATTGGAAGAATATGAATTATATTGAGTACATTTTTTAATATTGTGTACACATTTATATTTCCATGATGCAAAAAAATTCGGGTAGGTGTTTAATTAAAGTACCACCTCTGGCTGCACAATTTTTCTCAGATTTCATACCTATTTTGTTCTTGTCATTGTAAATATCTATATAAACTTTCAATTAAGCAACTCTATTCAAAGCTGTAGTGTGCATGAAAAAATTTGGATGGTTGTTTAAATAAAATATTACTTCCAGTTGAGTAATTTTTCTCAAATTTCTTATGTTTGTTTTTTATCATTATAAATATCTATACAAAATTTGATTCATCTATCTGTAATTATAACCATAGTTTATTTGATAATTCACAAAAGTATTCAGTGAAAGTACCACTTCCGGTTTTTCTCAAATTTCATATCTACTTATTTTTCATCATTTCTAATATCCACACAAAGTTTGAATCGTATATTTTTATTTATAGCCATAGTTTATTTGAAAAAAATCTGAAATATGTTCAGGTAAAGTACCACTTCCGGTCGCCAGAAGTGGCCTAAAAGTTGATAGGATTCCTTATTTTTGATATAAAGCGGGTGTGCAAAATCTCATTGACCTAGGTCAAAGCGTTTTCGAGTTAACGTGTTTACACACAGACACATACAGAGACATAATTTCAAAAATGGTATTTTCAGACTCTTTCAAGGTCTAAAATGAATGTCAAGATTCATCAAAATCTTGAGGTTGAATTTTTTCATGATTCCTATACTTTCTCTATACTATGTATACGAGAAAGTAAAAATACATGCTCGTAAGCACTTTTGGCTAGGGTCAATTCCCTTGAAACAGTGCTTTATCTGGGTGTCTCTTTCTCTCTCTGTCTGTCTGTCTGTTAAGTGTTCGCTGTTGTGGCCACTTCCAAAATGAGACGCCACTCCCTTTTATATCAAGCAGACCGGAAGGGGCGGGGCTTCTTAGACTTTGTTGCCCTCAAGGGGTGGTTTCTCAAGGCTGTGAAAGAAAAAGCATATAAGACAGTTGGTGACAGCATCTCCTCTCATCCTGGTGTGGTACCACATACCTTAGGTGAGCCTAGAAGTCGACCATCTGGTACGCGTGCATGACACCAGGTAAGTGGTAAAGGTCCCCATACTTATGACACTTAATTCACACAGTTAAGCGTTTCAATGCATTGGGATCCAGTTTTAATGAGGAAGAGAATTCATTGGACGTGTGGCTCGGATTAGCTTTATTATTAAGCTTACTTATGTAGTATAGAGGTTCCTGAATTTTTTAATCTGAGTTTCCAAAAAAGAAAATCTGTACCATACTAGGACTCAAGAAAAGGATTATTATAACAGATCAAAAGACAAATAATAATGACCACTTAATAAAAAACAAATTATTTTTGTTTAATTTCAAGCATTCATCTCACGTCAATATTACTAAACGAGATTAGAAAAAAACTGTTAATAAAGTAATAATTATCATTCAAAACAGGGAGCAGATTACTAAGGTATAATACTGCCCATGAGAATGCTTAGTTCAAGCTTTAGTAAGGCTGAGAAAAATTAATTCTTTGGGTGCAATATGAGGTTGATTTTTTTAAAAGAATGGTATGAATGGTCGCTTAAATTAGCCACTTGACTTAAATACATTTTTTGGTTAAATTTTAAGTTTTACAAAGTTTCATCATTAGTAATAATATTTGCTTTAAATGTGTTTGCAAATACTTCAACATATCCTGGTTTTTATTTAAAAATGTGATAAACTCAGTTAAAAAAGTAGCTAAATTATTCCTAAGAAATGTATGCACGTTTTGTTTATATGGTTGATAAAATAAACCTTTTTTTTGAAGGAATAAAAGCCTATTTATAATCCTGACGTTTCTGCTGCTTCCATATTATTGTAGTTGACTTTGGGCAGAAAACTAAAATATGAAACACTTTGAAATATATACAAATCTCAGAGCATGGGACACCACCAGAGTGCCTCGCTTTAGTCTGAGACCCCTAGGTGTTAACAAGAAGAAAAATTAACACCTTTTAGGGGGACAACCCAGTCTCCCATTTACTAAAAGGTTTTCTTTAGGAAAACAGTAAAAGTGGAAAAGTTCTCAGTCCTTCTAATTTTAAGATTGGAGTAATATTCACTCTCTGTCCTAGAGCCTTTACTTTTTACATGCCAGCTAATTACACCACTGCTTTATGGTTTCAGGTTCTCTTTTTGAAGTAACTATGGCGTTATCATATATCTGTAGTAGGCACAGTTTCTATTTTTCCATGAAGAGATCTGAAAATTGTGTTAGGCTTTAGTTTTGAGACTGTTCTGCTTCTGGAATTTCTCATTTGGTTCATCCCTGTGGGATTTGACTGATTGTCTCACTTCGAAAACAATCTTTTATACTGCTTATCTTTTTTATGACAACAGATAAAATATAATTTACTAGCTGTGTTACCCAGCTTTGCCTGGAAAATTTCCTAAGAGAATGGGCCATAGTTATAGTGGAATTGGTTAATTGGATGCATCAGAAGTACTATGGAGCTAACAAAGTACTTTTCTGTATACTATATTTATCTTTTTTATACCAGGGCTAATATTTTAGGTGACTGGAGATTCTTACTCTAATGTGTTACATACTCTTGTCCATCATTAAAACATGCCGTAGTTCAATTCCTGCTTTTCCTTTCTGACTGACCTTGGGTTTTGTTGATGGTCTCTGGAAAAAAACAAATTTTGATGAAACTGTATTATTTTAAAATGAATCAGGTAATTAGTACAAATAATGGTAATTTTTGGTTATATATATTTTTACCCTGTTGCACATTCTGCAAAAATGGTACGTTCAATCAGATTTGCATGTAATAACATTGATTTGTAATCTTGTACCTTTACAAAATTATGTAAGGTTTAGATCAAAATCAATATACACTGAATCGTGGTTTATTTTAACTTATTATTACATACAGCATTAACATTTGCAAGCTGCACATTTATGAATGAATTAATTGTTTTAAGCATTTTATACAAAGTAACAAATAAAAAGAAATAGTGTTGTGTACTAAGTACAATGTCCACTTCCTGTATGTTGTGTCTGTGGCAGACCCCTTTACTGAATTGTGCTAGCATTTAAACTTACCAAAGCATGCTGACTCTCCTGGCTTGTGTTGTACCCAGGGCTTGAAGTGGTCTACTTAGCGCACAGACACATCACTGTTTATGCTTTTGTGAACCAGAAAATAGTGGCACATCACAGTCTGACCTCCAAGTGGACACACTAGTTCTCCACAATACTGCATGTATTTCTCCACCAAGGGCCCGTAGTCCCCAACCCCATTATTCAAAGCATATGTATATAAGCATGTTCTACAATCCAGTCCAACTTGAATTTTTATGCTACATTGTGTGGCGTAAGAAGAAGCCAACAGAATAGGGAGTACTGCATGTACACATTGATGCAACTTTTTAATCATGCACTCTAAGAGTTTTGCAGAATTTTCTTCTACTTCATTTCTGTTAGTAGTGTTCATTTGCATAAAGTGGTAGCCACATTCTGTGTACGATTACGACATCAGCCTGTTCGAGGTTATGAGTGAACTCCACATTGTTTACTTCGGCTTGAGTTCGAGGAAATCATAGAAGTGTTTGTGAATAACACCGAACTCAGTGAAATGTATTGAAGTCAATTGGTAAGGACTAACTGTACTGGCTTTGACTGGATTATAATGGTGCAAACATCTTTAAAGTATTCTTGAGGGCTGGGTAATCATCTGCCAACTATAGTGGGCCGATTATTGTAGTCAAACCACCATGCCTCCGGAAGATCAAAGAAGAAAGAATGCAGACAGAGTCTTGCATTCATATATTTTGTCAAAACAAAGCAGAAATGCCAAAATCAGAGTCAACAGTCAGAAAAAATATGTAGGCCTTTTAAAGGTAGAAAATTCAAAGTGGTGTGTCATGATTGAAGCCGCTGGCTACTTCTTTTTTTAAGTTTCACTGAAGGCTCTCCAAATTGTCTGTGCTGATGCTTTGCACTATTTCTTCTATCAAAAAGACAGAAACGTCTCATAAATAGTAATAAATCTTTTGTTATTATTATTATTTCATAGAGTCTCCTGTGTTTAAAGGGGGGGGGGGGGGGGGACATGCTCCTCTTCTCTTATACTGACATCAAACTCAAAGATTGACCGGCACATTTGGCAACAAGCAGAGATACCTTATTATTTATGCTGCATATGTTTCATAAAAGTAAAATTTTGAGAACCTACATTATTTACTTATCTGTCCTAAAACTAACTAAGTCCCACAGAGTTTGTAATGCAAATGATCAGCATTATATACCCTGGGGGTGGTCCCATCCAATTTTGGCTGTTACAGCTCCAAGGGATATTGTGCTGGCCTCGCAAAGTATTACGGGGCACTGGGGAAAAAGTTCTCCTAAACCACCAAATTAGCAATACATAATTCAACGAACAAGGGCAAACGTGAACGTAGCCAACTCATTGCGATTAATGCTTTGGTGAAATTCGCTGACGGTGTTCAATTGCCTGAAATGCAAGCCTTATTTCTCTGTGATGAGATGGTAAAAGGACGTGGTAATAGGACTGCCCCACTTGCTACAACATTATTACCAACAAATATTGATTAATTAAAAAATGTTTTGGCTAATTTTTTTTGTATAATTTCACCAAGTTTAATTTAAATCAGTGTTTTTGTAATTTTGAGGAATTTAATCTTTTTGTTGTGTTGTTATCCCCAAAATACTGATGTATCAAAATATCCTTTCTTAGATAGATAGATAGATAGATAGATAGATAGATAGATAGATAGATAGATAGATAGATAGATAGATAGATAGATAGATAGATAGATAGATAGATAGATAGATAGATAGATAGAACTGTTATTTGGGGGAGAAATTTGCAAGCGGGTCACTACAGCCCTAGATGTACAATCCTGCCAAATTTCAGATATTAACTAAATGGTAAATGGTGTTTTTATTAATGAGTGAGTGACTGAGTTGGTCAGTCAACTTTGCATTATATTTGTAGATTAAAAGTTTAACATTCTTCAACACCCCTCCTCCTTGTTCTACATTGATAATAATTTGTTCTCCAAGAATATAAATTCTTTTTTTTGTTTGTTTGATGTACAGTTGTTACTCAAGAATCCAAGCTTGATAGACTTTGGTAGAGATTAATTACAATTGAATTATTATAGGAGGAGTTCACAGTAACACAATAAAGAAAACACAAAGTACTCAAATCACACATGATTTAGTCTTTATGTTGTTTGATCTTGAAGAAAGAAATATCAAATAATTTTTGTAGCTATATATCAAAGAAATGTAGAAACTACAAAAAAGGAATTTTAAAAACGGGATGTTAAGGATAGAGCTGCCAGGAAAAAGGAAGAGGAAGGCCTAAGAGGAGGTTTATGGATGTGGTGAGAGAAGACATGCAGGTTGTGGGTGTAATGGAGCCAGATGCAGAGGACAGGAAAATATGGAAAAAGATGATCTGCTGTGGCAACCCCTAACAGGAGCAGCTGAAAGAAGGAGAAGAAGAAGTAGTTAAACATAACTGTAACCATTGAAATATAATACAACTATGAACTATTTAAAAAAAATAAGAAATATAAATGTTAAATATAAGAAAGTCATTGTGAAACTACTAAGCTGTATATATTTCAAAAATACAACACTCTAGGGTTATCTGAAAGCACGTATGTTCTCTTTCCAAACCACTGTGCATATAGAAAAGAAAATAAATAAAACAGCACAATAAATGAAAGTTGGAATCACTTCATTATCTGCAGAAATCTCAGGGAAGAAAATCTGGATAAGCTAACTTCTTAATCCAGACAGGAAATAAAATGCATTCTTATCTACACACACCTAAACAAAAATGTTGCCCACATCTGTGCTAATAAATGGAAACCATCTGAATTATTTAAACAATATCCTCAGTGTTTCTGCCTTCCTCCAACTCATGACAGCTGTATAAATACTGTGTAGAATTCAGAAAAGACTAGTTTAAGGCATATGGGAATTATACACAAAACTTAAAAAAGATTAACTCAATAGATAAATAACTAAAGCATTTTCTGTGTTCTTTAATGAAACAAAAGAATTCATTGAGCATTAACTGAAAAAATCTGCTGTTTGAAACAGCAGCATTCATTAATTCAGGTTTGGGAAATGAAAAACAAGATAGCACAGCTTATTATTGTCACGGTTGCTTTTTCCTACAGTGCATGCATAGTGTTGATTAAATCTGAAACACTAGCATTGCTAAGATTTCTTTTAGGATTTAGGCCATACAACCTTTATAAAGATCTATATAGAATTAAAATAAATTATGAATGGTTGCATTTTGTAAACATCCTATAAATAATTATTTACTCTTTAAACTAATGCAAGAAAGAGAATATCATTGATGAAAAAAACATACTATGTGTGGTTAATTGAAAACAACTTGTTGTCCAGTACTAGCTTACTTTTGTCTTTTACTTATTTGTGCCTTTCTTCCTATAATTAATAAAGTAGCTAAGAAAATCATTATCCGAAAATTAGAAGTGGAAGTATAGTATAGAGCTGTTTAAATTAATACTTTAGGTCGACTCTCAGTGTTTAATAATGTGCAGTATGTATGACAGAATGATTAAACAATATGTTAAAATATAAATAACTAAAGCATTGAAATAAAATTTCTATATATTATGCAATGAAGCAGTATTATCTCAGTGTAATTTTAGTGATCAGCAAATAAAGTACATATACACTATCATAATGTACTTTGTACACCTATTGTCTGTCATTTGGTAAAAAATGTTCAAAATAAATTATACTCTTTTGAATGTAGTCCTTCAACATCAATTGTCTCTTAGTGGTTAGCACTTCTGCCTCACATCATCAAGAGTAATTCATCTGAATTTCTCCTTGGGATTAAAAAAGTTTGTCTAATCTAAAATAATATAATCTAATAGAACTGGTTCAGATTCTAGGCCAGCCCAGTTTCCCCAATTTCTACATGAGATGTTGTCTAGGTACTCCACATTGTTCTCCATTATCCCAAAGATGTTAATGCAAAGTAGATTCCCAGCTGTGGACTGGCCCATAATCCAGTATTGTCCTACGGTTGCACCTCATGCTGTTGTTGTAGTCTTTGGTTCCCAAGAACCTTACATTTAAATGTAGCAGTTAAACCTATCAAATATATTAAACTAATTATAAACTTTAAGATGTGAAGGGAACAAAACAGTAAATACAAATAAGTGTACATTGTAAATCTATAACGGAGAAAGAAAACAAACAATGGAGAAGTAAATATTTAGTCCCGTTAAAGTTAGTGTGAGCATATTGCAGTGACAGGCAACAAGTCTGGAGAGTAGTCAGAGAGAAATAGGCTTTCAAAGTAAAAAAAGAAATCTACTTCTATCATATTACAATTAACATCATCAAAAAACATTAAAGAAGTATGCTTAATTTTAATTATTATTCCATGTTGAAATGATACTGCCCGAAAAGAATATGGTAAATGTAGCTGCGTTTTTCCAAAATTACCAAAGTTCAGCAGCTCCAGCTTAAAAAATGGGATTCAACAAAAGCCTGACACATTGAAATGATTCCACAGACAAAATATCTTCGTTTTTAAAAGTTTTAGTTAAAATTCAAAGTAAAACAGTTCACACAATAAAGAAAATTAAAATAGCAAAAAAAGGAAAAGTTCTTTTTAAGAAAAGTTCTGTTCAAAGCTTAAACCTTGTTACATTTCAGATTGTTACAAATCACTTCAAAACGTTTCTGAACCATTTCAAAACGACGACGTTCAGTAAACTGTATGCCTAACCATTTCTGAGTGGAAAATGGGTCTTTCAAGTCCCTGTTTACTGGGACTTGTTCTAAACACAACTGACACAATTAACACACTGTATGTCAGTTATAGCAAGAAAGTTTTATCTCTTACTAACTTATAGGGGGAAAAGACTATACCATTGTCTATGATTATGGAAGAAATTTATATTCTATTCAAATTAGGCAAACATTAATATGAGTTTAAAATTGGCTCTTACAGTAATAATTCTTCACTTCTTGTAAGTAATCCCTAAACTGAAATATTTTATTCACCATGTTACATTACTGTCAAGACTAATCTTGCGGCCAGTCTCTCAGACATCACTAAGATGTAAATATGTTTTCCAGCATGTAAATGGTTGTGTGTTTTGAGGTGTTTGATTTGACTGCAACAGTATTCAAGGTGGCACTGCGAATATCATTAAGATGTAAATATGTATTTCAAGTCACGTATCTGTTATTTCTTCGCTGTCAGGAATTAGCTAACCCAAAAGAAGACCAGTGATCTGTTTTGGTAAGCACTGGCAAACCCTCCTTGTGGTCCCACATAGTACCCCAGCTCCACAGCCCCACTATCTAGAGACCACATGAAGAACATTTATCTATGTAGCTGTGCTGATGGTCACCAGTCCTGTCCCGCAGTTTGTGTAACACCAAGCCAGCACATCTCTATTAAATGGGGATTTTCCCACTTAGGGCACCAAAGCCTTGCCTGTGCTTTTGTAATGTCTTCAAAATACCTAACTGCATTCTTTTTAAGTAGCAAAGGAGAGACAAAATAAACATGCATATTTATTCATTAATCTCAGTGATAATACAGTCTATACAACTGTTTTTTAATGACACAAATTCAATGCAACAAAGTTAAAACTGTTCAGTTGCACAACATTTTCTACCATATGTAGTCTTCATTTGGTTTACTGCCTTCTCCAAGTTGTAATATCATAGGTTACAAGAGTATCATCTGAAGTTTAAAATCATAATATTGTCAAGTCTTGTTTTACTCAAGGTGGTACAACTGGATTTTCTTGCATAATGGTTGCCTTCAAATAGTAAGTGTTAGCTCCTAAATATGTCTGACATATTTCTGATTACCATCTAATTTTCTCAGGTTAGTTGGGTACTGAGAGGAATTCAAATGAGCCGTTAGCTGCATTTAAGCTCCAATGTCACAATGAATATAAGGCATCTATTATGCAATGGCTACAACAAAAAAGCTTTTAATCTTGACATGTCCAAGTATTCTATTAATTTTACATGTGTTTTACTATACCAGAATAAAATATGTTATACATTGCATCATGATGAATGTGTACCAGACGAAAAGTCTGTATTAAGGTTTGAATCTGTGATTTCTGTGGCAGTGGTACATTATACCACCATCTTTTTCAGAAATCCAAAAATTACGTAAACAGTATCTACCTTGTGAAATGTATTCCATATGTCATTGTTATACCCAATATAACAGGAAGTAAGCATATCTAAACTATCTCAATCCAGGTAAAGCATGTAGTATGATTAAAGAAAGATTGAACATTGAGATCCACCAGAGTGGAAATTCACTCATCAGAACAAATATAAAAACACAAAAAATCTAAGTTAGTTTTTCATAAATGTCTTAACATACCAATACACATGACCTTTGTTCATTCCACCCTGTGCTTACTCTTGAAGCAAGCATGTTACACATTGCTCTTATAAACAACCAAAATACACAATCTCATTTGCTTATGTGTAACACAAAAATGTTCGCCAATGCCTTTATACCCCTTGTGCACTATGCCCTGCACCTAAAATGAGCCTGCCACTCTCTGCCTTTGCCCACACTTTAATCCAAGTGCATTATGCCAGACTCTTAAATGTCACATGTTAATTTTACTCAAATGCTGCACATAATATGAACAGCCTTAAACATTTATTGTGATTTTAAATGAATTTTTTTGAAAGTAAATCTTGGTAGTAAGAATATACCGTATCATCCATAGCATTAAGAATAAATAAAACACATGAAGAAATTAATACAACTAAACAGATCATCCAGCAGTGAAGAAAGTGAATTTAAAGAAGAGACATTTGCTGTCAATTTCCTGTCAATTTCATTCTTAGATCATACTTAAAAACATAAATGGGCGACATAACCTGATGATCATCTAAGAAGAATGTTATTACAAAGGTAACAAAAACCGAAGTGAGAAGATCAAAAAGAAAATTATTTAAAGAAAAATACTGGCAAATAACACAAACAACAATGCAATGTAATATCCTAAGACCAAATTAAATCAGCTCAGGTTCACAAAGGGCAAGAGCCTATCTCAACAAGATAGAATTCAAGTTTATTTTATAAAGAATAGAATTAAATCTCCTTTTTTCTTACAGGGAATGTATCTGCCTTTTAAGGTTTTTCCTAATTAGTTTCTGATTGGTGGAGTGGACACATGATTAGGATAAGATTTGCATCATAGGTGTCAAAAACATGACAAAAAGAGGTGTGAGGTCTCCTAAAAATCACACAAAGCAGACCAGGTATGGCCTCAAGCCAGGCAGCCAGCCACCAGCCACCACAGGCAGGTTTCAGCCTACATAGACGTCCAAATAGGCTCTGGTTTTAAAAGTACAAAATATAGTTTACATGTCTAAAACTAAAATCTTTCGTACAGAAAGAATAAAGAAGGCACAAAATTAGAAAAGCATGGCAGAAAGTGCAAAAAGGATTTCCCTATAAAGGCAACCTCAAGTGAACTAGTTCCAATATGAATTCATCTTTTCCAGAATATAAAGGCGGAGGATAGTCTTTTAGAATTGACAACATGGTGGCCCTGCCTCTTGGGGTTCTACTCACAGAATACAAGGAACATAACCTTGAGACAAATATACATAATACCACATTACTAAATATTAAAATAAAACAGTATTAACAAAAAAATGACCTAAACACATGAAAAATAAGGATTGAAAAACAACAATAAAAATAGTAAAATTAAGCCAGGGAACAAACCCTAGCTGTAACATAAACGTTTGAACATCGATTGATCAACAGATGTCGGGTTCGTCATTAGAAAACTCATCTGCAAACAAATACATTCATAAATAAAGAGAACTATAGACAGAGAAAGAGAGAGAATGAGGGAAAAAATCTAGTGATATATAAGGTTTAGATGAGTTGAGGAATGAAACCTGAATAAGCACAGGGAAAACATAAAGTCTGAGTCCCATAGTGGGATCCAGGTATTGTTAAGCATTAGCAGTAATAACAGCACCACCATATTATTAGTTTCAAAAAGTAAAAGATCAATTAATTATTGAAAGATTTCTTATTGATGCAGGTTGGCAGTTTAACCTTGTTTGAAAATATTTCTTGCCTAAAGTAACTGCCTGACCCTAAACAACCCTCTTATGTGTAAGTTGTTATAAGAATATACACAAATCAGCTACAACATTAAAACCACTGATAGATGAAGTGAATAACATTGATTATTTCATTACAGTAATCCCTTGCTATATCGCGCATTTTATATGTAAGCATATTTAAATATATATCGCAGATTTTTTGGTGGTTCTCGGATTTCTGCGCACAATGGGTCTTTTAATTTCTGGTACATGCTTCCTCAGTTGGTTTGCCCAGTTGATTTCATACAAGGGACGCTATTGGCAGATGGCTGAGAAGCTACCCAACTTACTTTTCTCTCTCTCTCTCTTGCGCTGACTTTCTCTGATCCTGACGTAGGGGGATTGAGCAGGGGGGCTGTTCGCACACCTAGACGATAGGGACGCTAGTCTAAAAATGCTGAAAGATTATCTTCACGTTGCTACCTTCTGTGCAGCTGCTTCGTGAAGCGACATGCTGCACGGTGCTTCGCATACTTAAAAGCTCGAAGGGCACGTATTGATTTTTTGATTGTTTATTTTCTCTGTCTCTCTCTCTCTCTCTCTTTCTCTGCTCCTGACGGAGGGGGTGTGAGCTGCCGCCTTCAACAGCTTTGTGCCGCGGTGCTTCGCATACTTAAAAGCCAAACAGCCCTATTGATTTGTTTGCTTTCCTCTCTCTTTCTGACAGTCTCTGCTCCTGACGCGTACTCCTTTGAAGAGGAAGATATGTTTGCATTCTTTTAATTGTGAGACGGAACTGTCATCTCTGTCTTGTCATGGAGCACAGTTTAAACTTTTGAAAAAGAGGCAAATGTTTGTTTGCAGTGTTTGAATAACGTTCCTGTCTCTCTACAACCTCCTGTGTTTCTGTGCAAATCTGTGACCCAAGCATGACAATATAAAAATAACCATATAAACATATGGTTTCTACTTCGCGGATTTTCACCTTTCGCGGGGAGGTCTGGAACGCAACCCCCGCGATGGAGGAAGGATTACTGTAGATTGGCACCTGTCAAGGGGTGGGATGAATTAGGCAGCAAGTGAACAGTCAGTTCTTGTAGATGATGCGTGTTATGTGGGCAACCCCTTGGCCTGGTCCAGCCACTCGGGTCCCCAACAATGAGGATCTTACGAGCTGCTGATGCTCCCTCACAATGCAGGTAATGTGCCTCATTCGGGACTCCATGAACAACTGCTCATTCGACATAAAGTCAAACCAATGGTACCCAAAGATTTTCAGGAGAGACACAGTACCAAAGGAGTCCAGTCTTCGTCTCAGGTCACTGGATAGCGTCCATGTCTCGCAACCATATAGCAAGACAGGAAGCACCAGGACTCTAAAGACTTGGACTTTTGTCCTTTTGCATAGATATTGGGAGCGCCACACACCCCTTTCCAGCGACCTCATGATCCCCCCATGCTCTCCCAATCTGTCTACTGACTTCATAGGAAGAGTAACCAGAGACATGAATGTCACTGTCAAGGTAAGTAAACCTCTTGACAAGGTTGACACTCTCTCCTCAAATAGACACACTGCTGATGGCTGTGCCTAAGAGGTCATTAAAGGCCTGGATCTTCTTTATTATCCATGACACTCGCAAGCCCAGACACTCAGACTCCTCACTCAGTCTCTCAAGCGCCCCAATCAGAACCTCCATTGACTCTGCGACGATCACAGCATCGTCAGCAAAGTCAAGATCCGTGAATCTTTCTTCACTAACAAATGCCCCACAGCTGCTGAACCCCATGACCTTGCCCAACATCCAGTCCATACAAGCATTGAACAGAGTAGGAGCAAGAACACACCCCGGACAAACCCCAGAATCAACTGGAAAAAACGCAGTCACTTGTCAACACAGCAAAATTTAGTCAACTTGTTAACATGTTGAATTTGGTAGGAATGCGGAGAACTTGGACAAAACCCACACATACAGTCCATAAGAAGAACAAACTTGTCAATGCTTGTCTCAAAACTATTCAAAATTTCAGAAGGAGGTTAATGAGGATTTTGTTTTTTAATTCATCCAGTGCCTTCAGTACGATACAACCATCAAGGGGTAAACCCAAATATTTGCAGGTAGATGAGCCTATGGTGTCCTGGATAATGGACTACCTGTCAGGCAGACCATAGTTTGTGAGATGTAAGCAACACTGGAGCACCACAAGGAACAGTCCTGTCTCCTTTTCTTTTCACCCTGTACAACTACATATATAACACCAGGTCATGTCATTGCCGAAATTCTCAGATGATTCTGCACTTATGGGGCGTATTGATAAGGGGGAATGAGACAGAGGAGAGGAATCAGGTGGAGATGTTGTTTCTTAATGCAAAGAGAATTGTCTGCATCTTAACATCAGCAAAACCGAGGAACTGGTTGTTGACTTTCACCACACCAAAGAGCCTCTATGTCCAGTCAATATTCAAGGTGGTCCACTCCTACAAGTACTTGGGGGGTCCACATTAGTGACAGGTTGGACTGGTCTCGGAATACAGACAAAACTATATAAAAAGGGCAGAGCAGGCTCTTTTGTCTTAAGGGAAGTGTAGGAAGTGACATTCTTTACATTTTCTATACCTCTGTGTTGGCCAGTGTGATTTTATATGCTATATAAAATCTATATGCTTTTATATGAGGTGTGCTGGGCTGATAACATCACTTCAAGAAAGGCCCACTGAATCAATAAGTTAATTAAAAGAGCAGGCAAAGTTATGGGATTCTGCACCCTCTGGAGGTGGTAGCAAAAGAGAGAGTTAAAACAAAACTAAAGAGTACATCCTCTCTCTGAAACACTAACACTGAAGACTTTCAGTCAACGAATCATTCAGCAGAAGTGTGTCAATAAACACTACTGGGGCTCCTTTATACCAATGGCAATATATCACCATAACCCCTCACTGTGAATGTGACAGCAAACTCAGGACTTTTCATTCTTTTTCATTTTCATGCTTATCTACCTATTTGTCTATTTATTTATTTATACAGCTTCTGTAAAAAATTTAAATTTCCCCCGGGACAAATAAAGTTCTATCTAATCTAATCTAATGTTTTGTATGGCGATTTGAGTCTTGTATGTTAAAAAAGCCAGAAGCGGAAGGTGGGTGGAAGCCTGGTTTCAGACAAGCACAAATCCTCTTGGACTGCTGTACACTGACGCAATGAAACTGAAGTATTACACACAGTATGTTTAATACATAGTATGTAAACCTCTGAAATAGTTTTATTAATGTTATTCTTCATAGAAACCTTCTTATTAGATATTATATCTATTCATATATACTGAATACTGTACGTATTCCCCGCCTTGAATTATTCAAATAACAGATGGATGGGTGGATGCATATTCAAAGTTTAGCTGGTATTAAAGTCAGTTTTAATGTATAGCTGAATTGTTAATGTAAGATATCTTCATTAGATTATTTTAAAATGCATTTATTAAGAAGACTATGTCTCTGAATAAAATCAAAATATATTTGTGCCTACTATACATCAAAAACATTTGTATTTGCCATTCTATTATTTCAAGAATTTCTTCATCAACAGAAAGACTGTTGTTAGCCATTTATTTCAACAAGCAATGCAAAACAACTTAAGGGCTAAACCTATGTATAATAATAATAATATGTTAACAATGTCACCTGCTACATGTTGTTTCATGCATGAATCATGAAAACAGACAACAGGTCCCATGACTTTTTTGCTAAATAGATGAAATACTTTTACTACGCTAGCTGCATTGTTAATAGGTTTATTGCAGTCTCATAGAACCAATAAAGTGCACGCCAGCAGGCTACCAAAATTGCTGCTGGCAGAGGAACAAGCTGCATTAAAACAAGAGAAAAAATGTTTAGACTAATATGAATGCAAATCCAATGCATTTTCAGATATCTTTGTACACTTTAAAGAATTTAATAGATTGTTGTTGAAACGTGTTATTGACACCTGGGGCCAAATAACACAAACCTCTCGTTTTGACATTCCATCTTCATGTCAAGATGCTTCTCTTTTGTAAGTTGTTTATGTACAGAATTCTGCCAGTGATTTATTTTCAGTTTCTTTTCACATTATTCAGATATGGAGTATTGTACAACCCAGCATCTTAATTAATTGTTTTTGCTATGTTAGAAATAATGGATGAAAGAATTGTTTATTTTATTTTTGATTAATTATAGACCTGCAATATTTTTACACTTAGACCATAGTATGCTTAAAACTCAATCAGCTTTCTTACTAGATTTTGCTTGTTCTCTCCGGACCTCAGCTTAAACAAATGTTATTTGGCCAGCATCTCTAAACTAGCCTACTGTAGTCCATGTGGATTTATAACTTCCTCTCATCAAATCCAGTTCAAAGAAATAAAAAATGACTGATTATAGATGTGTAGTTGGATAATATGTTTGTTGAATGAGAGAATTTAAAACCAGGCAATGCTTAGATTAAGAAAAGAAATGTCTCTTTAAATATTTTAGAGAGAGCTTCAAGCAAAAGAATAGCCCAAACTAGGTTAGCATTTAAGCAATTAGCATTTATTATGTTGTCTTTATTTTCTTGTGATCTCCTCCATAATGTCAGTCATTGGTTTGTTGGTTATTTAACCATCCGGAAATCTGCTAAGCTTGTTGCACCCACTGAGACATTGAAAGTTGGCTTTTTCAAGTTAGACTGAAATGCAGATTGCGTATCTTTTGTTTGTCTTTAAATGGTTACATAAACTCACATTTTCATGGTTACGCAAAGCTGCTGAGAAGAGTGGCTGTGTGGGTGCTGCATCATAATCTAAAATATAGGACTAACATTCTGTTGGTACATGAAAACTAAAATGACTTGAACAAAATAAGCTTGTTTAGTTCACTGGATACATTATGGTTTAGAAATTGAAAACTTTTATCTAATGTTATAATTTTTATTTCATGCTAGTTTGTATGCACATTAGACAGCAGAAATGCATCAATCTTTATTTCTCAAAAGGGAATACACAAGTGAATATCTTTCTCAATATTATTCTACTTTTTGTCTACTTGGTGCTATTTGAGTTTTTTTTTTGTGTTTTACACTATACTGTACATTCATAGCTCTGGTAGACTGGGTTTGAATCCCAGCCTGGTGAACATGTAGGTGTAGTTTACATTTTCTCTTTGGAGTGGATTGCATATATCACTTCTGATGAAGATGTGGATGCATTTTTCTGTGAATAGATTAATTATTCTATATTTATTAACTAGATGTATGGGTTCTTAAAAACAAGCATTTTATGTAGTTGCATGTAGGAAAAATGTCCCATCACTAATTAATGAGCAAAAACATACTATTGGGACAGTGTCTGTTAAATATCTGGTAATAAGTCATTTTGTGATGATGGGTTACAGTGGAGGACTTAAGGTGCTGAATGTTTGAAACTGTCTCACATTCAAACAGAGGTGGGGATTACAATAAGCACTTTAGAACTTTAAGTCATTAGAACAGTTGTGATGAGAAAAGGCAATTCAGCCCAACATGCATATTCCTACACATCCTATACACCTAAATATCAAATTGAGATCTGATGGTCCCTAAAGTCTTATTCTCCACCACACTTCTTGGAAACTTTTTCCATGTGTCTATGGTTCTTTATATGAAGAAATACTTTCAAAAATCTGTAACATTTGGGATCTACTGTACTAATTCCATTCATAATTTTAAAAAAACTTCAATTATGTCACTACTTAATCTCTATTTGCTTGAACTGAAAAGGTTCAACTCCTTTAGTCTCTCCTCATAGCTCATACTTCTCAGTTCTGGAATCAGCATAGTTACTCTTCTCTGGACTTTCTCAGCATTGCTATGACTTTTTTTATAACATAGGGACCAAAACTGCACACAGTACTTCAGGTGAGGTCTCACTAGTGTGTTACATAACTTAAGCATAACCTCCCTTGACTTGTACTCCACATATCATGCTGTATAACCAAACATTCTTATTAGCCTTCTTAATCGCTTCTGTACTCTGTCTTGATGTAGATAGTGACGAGTCTATTGTGACTCCTGTATCCTTTTAAAGTTTCACACCTTTCACTGTGTATTCAAATTTAACATTTCTATCTCCTATACATAACACCTTACATTTACTTGTATTATGTTTCATCTGCTTGTATGCTGCCCATGTCCCTCTGTAGCAGTTTAACTTATTCTACATTATTAGTATTACAAGGGACATTCAAAAAGTTTCTGCACTTTATTTTTCATAATATTTTTCACTACATACTTTCATTCAAAACGCTGAAGGCAGGAGGAGTAGTAATTGGGCAGTAAAAAGTTGGTACGATGCTGGGAAAATTGCATCACAAACGAAGGTGACTATGTAGAAAAGTGATGTAATTTGTTTTTTAAATTCTTAATAAATAGAGTTTTAAAAAAGTGTGGAAACTTTTTGAACATCCCTCGTATGTTCTTGTCCAAATCATTTATGCATATTAAAAAGGGCACCCACCTAATTGGGCAAAAGTTCCTCTCACCATAACCCTGTGCTTCCTGTATTTTAGCCAATTTTGTACCCAACTACACACAGTGCCTTGAATTCCCACTTCTTTTAGTTTTATAATCAGCCTTTCATGTGGTACTTTATCAAAGGTCTACTGAAAATCAAGATAAATAATATCATATACACTTCTCTTTTTGTGTGTTTTTGTTGCTTCCTTGTAGAATTCCAGCATACGCCTGAATCCATACTGACTATTTGCTACTAAAGCTGTTCTTCACATTTGGATTCACTAATTTATCTATGACACATGTTACGCTTTCTTGTTTATGGTTATTTTGAATCAGTCAGATGACACTTTTTATACAACTGAATAATATCTGCCAGGCTCCAGTCTTTAGGAATTTCTCCAGTGTGCAGAGATTTTCAAAAGATAAGTGCCAAGATTTTATATATTGTGACCACAAGGGGGTACCAGAGAGCCCCAAACCACAGACACTGCAACACAGCTCACATTGTATGAATAAAATAAAGGATTTTTATTCCACAAGGTACTTCTCTTTACCAGTAATCAACCACCAATACAATTACAAGCACAATAAAGCAATAACAAAACAATTCTTCCTCCTTTTCTGTTCCGCTGAGTGTTGCCCGCTGTCTCCCAATTCTGACTCAACTATGTAAGACACCAGGCTCTCTTTTATGCTGGACCCAGGAATGCTTCCGGTGCCACACAATGTCTTCTGGGGAGCAGTAATGAAAGTAGGGAGGTCCTCCTCTGACATCGTTCTCTGTTGTTATGTAGGGACCCCAACAGGGCTACATTTCCTGACTCCATACTCCAAGCACCCCTCCAAGTGTCCCAACTGAGTTCCCATGTGAGGACTGCTGCCACCTGGTGGATGGAATTGCTCCTGACTCCCTGCTATTGCTGCTCTCTCCATTATTGGAAACTAGCTGGACGCAAAATTATTTGATTGTTTCACTGGCCAGTCCATCTGTTGTTCCTCTCTGCTGTCCCATCTGGGTACGAAATCACCACCTTCTCCAGCTGGGACACCTGTCCTCCTTCTACAATATGTACTCACTAACTTCCTTAAGCATTGGAGGGTAAATGTTATCTGGTCCTGATGATTTCAATTTCAGCCTGCTACCTGCAACATGAGACATTTTGGATTTTTAAATTGAAAATGGGTGAAGCTTGTGACATCAGTGAGGTTAATGAATTGGATTTTATATTTTTTAAATAGAGTTTGCTATGTATGGGATATCAGCAATTTACCTTTATGCATTTAGGTGGTTGGATCATGCAACTATATGCATGAAAGTTATAAATTGGTTTATTATTGGTTTTGTTTTTGCATTAATAATACATATACAGTATATCAGGGGTACTCAATCACGGTCCTGGAGGTCCGCAGTGGCTGCAGGTTTTTGCTCCAACCCAATTGCTTAATAAGAAGCACTTACTGCTCAAGTAACACTTCTGCTTCACTTTAGTTGTCTCGCTCATTAAGATTTTGAACCCTTATTGCTTATTTTAGTCTTAAACGGCTGTAGTCTTGGTTTTTATTGCTCCTTATTAGCAGTAACATGCAAATGACAAAAGAGACCAGCATTTCTCCATTTAGCTTGTTACCATTTACACCTCTGTATTTATCATGCACTAATTGGTTTAATTAAATATTTGGAAGGAAAGTGAAGAGAAAAAAGTGAAGGACTAAGAATCACTCATCCATTTTAGCGTTCAAATCATTCGGATGATATTCTTAGAAAGAGGAAGAAAATCCAGGATATGAGAATGACCTGACATAGCAGAGTAAAAGCACTAACGAGCCATGGAATTAAATTATTGGCAAGAATTGCTTTCTAACTAAGCAACCGGGTTAGAACAAAAACCTGCAGCCACTGCGGCCCTCCAGGACCGTGATTGAGTACCCCTGCAGTATATATTTCAATAGCCCACATGGTTATGAACAAAGGACTTAGGATCCTGCCCTTGGACTGTAACTTTGTTACTTCTGAGTGTTTGTCTTTAAGCCTGTTTTTAATAAACTGTTGAGGGCTATTATTTGATACATATATAAGTGAATGTTTATACTTAAGTAGTTCAGATATGCTGCGGTGGGCTGGCACCCTGCCCGGGGTTTGTTTCCTGCCTTGCGTCCTGCGTTGGCTGGGATTGGCTCCAGCAGACCCCCGTGACCCTGTAGTTGGGATACAGCGGGTTGGATAATGGATGGATAGTTCAGATATGTCTAAATAGATGGTATTGATTTGCTTAAAATATTTCACTTTATATTTTCAGGCAGATGATGTTAAGATATTTTAGTAATTCCTGATCAAACCTGTGGTTGTTTAGTCATGTAATTAAATATATACTCACTGAGTAAATTATTAAAAACACATGAACACCTGATTATCTATACAATTATCTATTCAACCAATCACATGGCAGCAGTACAATACATAAAATCATGCATATACAGGTCAGGAGCTTCAATAATGTTCACATCGAGCACAAGAATGAAGAAAAAAGTGATCTCAGTGATTTCAACTGTGGCGTAATTTTTGGTGCCAGACAGGCTGGTTTGAGTATTTCTGTACAATTATTTCTGCACAATAGTCTCCAGAGTTTATTCAGAATGGTGTGAAAAACAAAAAACATCCAGTGAGCAGCAGTTCTGTGCACAGAATTGCCTTGTTAACGAGAGACATTAGAGTAGAATGTCCAGACTGGTTTGAATTGACAGAAAGGCCATGGTAACTCAAATAACCACACTGCCCAACTGTGGTGAACAGAAAAGCATCTCAGAATGAACAACACATTGAACCTTTTGACAGCTGGGCTACAGTACCAGAAGACACATTCCACTTCTGTCAGTCAAGAACAGAAAGCTGAGTCTGCAGTGGCACAGGCTCACCAAAACTGGACAGTTGAAGGCTGGAAAAACGTTGTCAGATGAATCACAATTTCTGCTGAGGCACAGAGGTGGAAGGGTCAGAATTTGGTGCCAACAGCATGAATCCATGCACCAAAGTTGCCTTGTGTCAAGGCTGGTTGAGGTGGTGTAATGGCGTGGGGAATGTTTTCTTGGTACACTTTTGGCTAATTAATACCTACCAATCACCACTTGAGTGCCACATCCTATTTGAGTATTGTCGCTGACCTTTATGGCCGTAATTTACCCATATTCTAATGGCTACTTCCATCATGTCACAGAGCAACAGTAATTGAAGGCTGGGTTTATGAACATGACAATGAGTTCAGTACTCTTCAGTGGACCACCAGGCCTGAATCCAATAGAACACCTTTCAGATGTGGTAGAACGGGAGATTTGTAGCATGAATGTGGAGTTGACAAATCTGCTGAAATTGTGTAATATAATCATGTGAACATGAACCGGAATCTCAAAGGAATATTTTCAACACCTTGTGGAATCCATGCCAAGAAGAATTGAGGCTGTTTTGAGAGCAAAAGGATGCCCTACCCAGTATTACCACAGTGTCCAGAATGATTTGCTCAGTGAGTTTATATTACAAAGTAAAAGAACAATATGAAAAACGTAGAGCCCCGTTTATGATTATATTATTTTCAGCAGGAAGGGTTGTGGCAACTTGCAGCCTATAAAATGAAAGTCGCAAACCTGAATTTGGAAGCAGACTGCATATGAGTCAATTTAAGACTGACTGATTACCAGTGAATGAGCCTGGAACACAAGAAAGCGTTAGAAATGTCATGTACAATTATTAGAACTGGCTACAATCCCACTAAGCTCTCAGAAATCAGAAATGACCGCTGTGTTTTCCCTTATCCAATTTTCATAATTAAAAACTAGACTCTTTTATTAATAGAAAAGGTAACCTCATGCATTACATGCAAGCTGTTTTCATTTAAATTTCTCCTGCTGGTGTGAGTCTCTTCAAAGGAAACTTTTTCATTTATTTTCGAAAAGTGCTATAAAAATGAAAAGAATTTTTTTTTTTTTTTTTTCTTGTCTAAGTTTAAAAATTCTGGCCTGTGATATCACAATTCAAAATCTTTTATAGAATATTTGAATGTTTTCCCTCATCTGTATCATACTGAGTCCAGTGATATACTAATGCAATGTTTATATTTCATAAACACCACCATCAAAAACCTTTTTTTTTTTGCAAGAGCTCCAGTTCACTTGCATCTTGTACTTTATATCCTTGGTGTTCCACTGAAAAGTAAAAAAATATATATTACAGAAGACACAGTGAGCTTATGAGAACAGCTGCAGGCTTTTATCAAGAGTAACCAGTCTTAACCTTTAGTCTCCCGTGTCTTACAGTTGGCTGGTTCAGCTTGGTTGAGACACATCTGGTGACATGAACCCCTGTATTTAAGATGGCCACCCACTATCAGTGAGAAACACAATTGTTCCAACTTGTCTCTTTTTAACCCCTATCTATTTCTGGCTGTGGTGGTTTTACCTAATGGTGGCAGTTAAATGGATGAGAAAGATACCGTCTGCACACCTTATTTATATACTATTTTACCGTTGCCTAGGAGACAAGAGGGAGTTCAGCAACACAACATAAATAATTCTCAAACTGGAGCTTTTGTAACTGGACTGGTTCTTTACCAGAACAAAATGTAAAATGCAGCAAATTATATAAATGTCCATGTGCAAATTTAACATCCTTTTCACATGAAAGCAAGTAAGTAAAAAAGAAATGTTCAAAACACAGCTGATTAATCATTTATATGCAACATAAAATCATATCAGAATATTTCAAACACTTATGATAGGAAATTTCTTCTATGTTTTATATAGAAAAAAGCCTTCATTAAATGACTGTATTTTGGAAATAATTGGAAATACGGCAGATGAAAAGCAAAAGTGAAGAATGATGCATTACAACGGACTTGAGAGTTTCCTTGTAACATGAAAGTGATATCTATTAGTAGTAACGTTGCCATCTGTATGAATTGATTTTTTTTCCCACAAAAAAATCTGTGAAGCAGAAACGTAGAAAGGACAGATGGTATAAATATTATGATGAAAAACACAGCATTAGCAAATTCTAAATATGCAAGTTGACAAAAGCATTGTCATTATTATATTCCACTGAGTTATATAAAATGTGTCAATAAAATGTGACATCATAAAGATTACATTATTATGCTAGAATACGATTTTACACATGACAAGGAGCAGCAAGAATGTAATAGTAGTTCCGAAATGGTTATCGCAAAACTAATGAGAGTGAAGGTGACATGCAATTACATGCCGAAAAAAATCATAAAATGAACCCACTGACAAAGCTTATTATCAGAAAATAGACATAAACTCTACATACAATATCATTTACAGGTGGATAGCTGCAAGCTGCAAAAAAATATATACTAAATTAAAACTGTATTGTATGCATTCTTTATTCAAGAAATAAACACTTTAGAGATGCAGTGCCTGTTAATGCCGGTTCACAGCTGAGAGGAACTGGTTTCTGTTCTCTGACCAGTTGCTGGTGAATTTGGCAGTTTTTCCATGTCTACTTTAATGCTTTCACTTCCCAAAACATACAAATTATGTTCACTCTAAACTTGCCCGGAGTGGCTGGGTTTGTGCCCGCAATATAATGCACCCCATGCAGGGCTGGTTCTTGTCCTGCGTTCAGTTCTGTTGAGATAACGTCTGGTTTCTTATGAACCCTTTATAAAAAATGTGGATTTGTATAATGAATGATTTAGTAAGAGTAGTCCTGTCATGTGTACAGAGTGCATCAAAATTCTTATTTGCAACACTACTCAATGATACACTTAATTTTATTGAATGGAAACAAGATATGTTGTCTGTAACTATATCTTTGTTTTCATTATTCATACACCAACGAAAAGCACAATTTTAACAAGCTTGACTGAAAATAGAAATCCAAATAAGGAGATAGAAGAAAAAAAGTTTCACTTAAATTACTCAACTTGGCTAATTAAAAAAATTGTTCTTTTAATTAGTCACAGCTAGTTTAATCATTCAATACATTAAATTATATTGATCATGCAAATTCACATCAGAAATAATTCTGTTTGTTTAAATTTGACATTTTCTTTTGTTCAGAATATTAGAAAAGATCTTTCTTCACAAAATCAGTTTTCATTCATCAACATATTTATACTGATGGTGATGACACTGAAAGATAAAGACTTGAACGTGTTTTATATTATGTATGGCCTGGCTCTTCCGTTGGTAATGTTGGTCAGCTGGTGTTCTATTAAACTAGTGTATAAAGGTGAAACTTTGACTTCTTTTTGTTTCACATTATAGTTTATTAATACTTCTAAAAATGTATTTTTATATTTATTAACGATGGAAAATGGATGACACATTCTACACGGCATTTCCTGCCTCACCTCTATTCAAAATACTCTAAATTCCTCTAGCAAATTTCAGTCCTAGATATAACAACCCAGCACCTTTACATTTCAATGGCCATCCCCAAAAAAGTAGTCAGTATTTCCCATTGTAACCCACAAAAGGTCTAGGCCATATCAAAATGTTACCTGTCAGGCAAAATTGCCTCACTTAACATTTAAATAAACATAACTGAAAATATTCTGCATTTGTTGCATGAAAGTAATCCTTTCTCAATGTAATTATAGACTGAAGACTGGGAACTTAAAAAGGGCAGTTAATTACCTTGCGGCCAAACCCAAGTCTGCATTCTAGGCTGTGTTTCAGTTCTGCTCCTCTGTCTCACAGTGCTCTTGCAGCAAGTCTCCACTCCTTATTCTCAGAGCAATCAATCAATTAGGCAACATAGGTGGCCACCTACGGTGCCGTCATCTGAGGTGCAATATTTAGGAAAGATAAGGGGCGCATGCTCCAGACACTGATGGGGACCCCAGGTCATCCAAGTCTAATAATACCAACTACCTACTACGGACAACAAGGGGCGAAGACAGTCAGCCCTGCCTAGGGCTCCACATGGGCTTCGCCCAGCACTTCTCATTCTACTACTTTGTGTCACCTGCCAATGTCAATTCGTGCTTATGGAGTCTGCAATCACAGCTCCATCTCACTCCCCATCTCTTTGAGCTTATCCACACCAGGAACGATGCACCAAGACTGATGGATTTTTTTCAAAACAGTGTTCTGTAACA
Organism: Erpetoichthys calabaricus; assembly: GCF_900747795.2. Classification (NCBI taxonomy): domain Eukaryota; kingdom Metazoa; phylum Chordata; class Cladistia; order Polypteriformes; family Polypteridae; genus Erpetoichthys; species Erpetoichthys calabaricus. Next base: position 52,492,365 of record NC_041402.2, on the reverse strand, counting down.
AATTTGTGCTGTGTTATTCAAGCTGACTCAAATAGTCTGCATAGGGTCTCTCGCTCCCTCTCTCTGAAATTCGGTGTGCCAATTTTATGATATTTTTAGTTTTGATAAACTTGTTCACTGTATCCTCATTTTCAAAACATTGTTAGAAATTGGCAGACTAGTGTAGAATATACAGTAAGGAAGAAAGACAAATATTGACAATCATGAATAGTAAAATGCATGACTCTAACATTTAATTTTAGTGTTATTAATACAGTATTAAGAGTAGGGATGGGAATCGAAAACCGGTTCTTGTTGAGAACCGGTTCCCACTGTTTCAATTCCTTGGAATTGTTTGCCATTTTTGCAAACGATTCCCCTATCGATTTCAGTCGCCTCGAATGACGTCACCATGTTGCGTAGCGTCATTTACCCAGCAGGAAACATGGCGCCTAAGCGGCACAAGCGCTCAAAAGTTTGGTTATACTTTACGAGAAAGGATGACAACAGGGCAACTTGCAATACTTGCAAAGTAGATATTTCATCAAAGGAAGGAAACGCTACGAATATGCAAAAGCATTTGCTCACAAAACACGCGATAACCTTATCGTCTTTTTGATCCGCTCCGGACTAGTGAATCTCAACCCAGCAGCAGCGGTAATGTTTACACGTCCTCTCCCGTTAATACGGCAGGTAACTAATCAACTACCATTGCATATTATGTTAGCGCGATTTGGATTATTGCAAAACCTGCTATTACTGTGCATTGCATTTAGATGACCATGACGAGAGATAGATAGATAGATAGATAGATACTTTATTAATCCCAATGGGAAATTCACAAGAGACAGACAGAGTCTGGCTGGCTCAGATGCTGGCAGTTCTCGCTGCAGTCTATCGGTAGCTTCTCCTTTCACAGAGGCGGGGAAAAGTAAAATTTCCTTCCTGAAAAAGCAGATATGCTTATATTTCTGCAAAAGACTTGTTAATTCTCCATAGTTGATGGTTGCAGAATTGCACAGTTCCATTGGACTTGAGTTGATTGTATTTGTTGCTGGCTGATGTAGTTTTATTTTTGAGTGCTCAGCTCATATATACTTTTAAAAAGGAGAGTGTAAATCGATAGGAGAATCGATAAAGAATCGAATTGTTAAACAGAATCGAAAATGGAATCGGAATCGTGAAAATCTTATCAATTCCCATCCCTAATTAACAGTGGAAGCTTTCAGAATCACTAATATTTGGTAAACTACATCATTCCTTAAAAATAAATACAAGAATAGGCAGAACCTAGAAGCAGAACTTCACAGCCTATTCATTGAACAGGCGCAAATGGAAAGCAGGTGTCATCAAATGGATTATACTTTTAGAGAAGTGGATATGCAAATTTATCACTATGCTACCTCTGAAAATGATCCAGTGTATGTATGGGAATTTCCTAAACTTGAAAAAATGGCGGGATGAATATGGTTCAGTTATAAAAGAGCACTTTAATACGCTAGCTGTACTAACTGGTGCCCCATTCTGGGTTGGTCAACTCTCTGTCCAGTACTGTCAGGAGAGGCTTTAACTATGCAACCCTAAAATATGGATTTGATGGTTTGAATTTAATATATAGTGATACAGTGGAAATGTAATTTGTATTTTAAGTTGTTGACTGCAATCACTTTTTGTATAGTGCCCTTCATCTCTTAGAGTAAGTTGGATGTTGTACGTTTCATACTTTGCTTTTTGATTAGTGGTAGCATCATGCTGTAAAAAAATACTTTCATTCTTTTGTACTCCTTGTACAAGTTTCAAATTATTTTCTACTAATCTGTATCAGTAATCTGTCTTACATCCAATGACTAGTATGATGTGATGTCACCAGTGATAAAAGTCAACCTACTGACAGAACACAAGTAAATCAAAGTTGAATCTCTGTCTTTACCAACTGACAAAAATACATTTTATAATTAGTAACTGAAGGAAGCATTTGATGTCATGTTCATGCTCAGTACCATGGAGTCATATACATGTGCCAAACTATATGACTCTCCATCAAATTTACTTGTAATTCTCTAGTCAGACACTTCATTTTCAAGGCCAAGGTTAACTTTATTATCCTGGAATAAGAAATTCACTTGATCTTGTGTACAGTATAATTTAATGAAAAGGACCAAAGAAAGGAAAAGAATACAGTAGGATTAAAAGAGAATAGGAAAAAATAGTTCACCTAAACACATTAAGAATAACATTTCTTACTGAGATACAAATTTTTATTAAATTTCCTGATTGATGGTAGCTCAACTAATCTGCTCTATTACTTTTTAATTATATTACATTACTGGATTCCATTGTTTGTCGAGCTGTTGAAGTGGAATTTATTGTGAAGAGAACCATTATAGAATAGAATAAACTTTTTAAAGACCAGGGGCTCTGCACCCTGCTTGCTTTGCTCGCCCACCCCCGGGTTTGGTAAACCGGATATACAATTTTAAGAGATTGTTATTTTCATGGGAATTGTTACATATGCATTATTTTCACTTTTACTTTAAAACTTTAGTTAAAACAATATTTGGAATTAACTTTTCTTCAAGATTGCATTGAATTTAGATTCTGTGTTTGGACTTACATCGCGACAACGCAAAATATAACTGCCTGTGAGTGAATATCGTTTCTTTTTCTCTAATAAATAAAACGACTTTTTCGAATGTTTGTCCATGCTCTTTCTTCTTTGCTTAGTCGTTGACATGTCATCTAGAACGTATAAAATTATTGTCCTGATAAAATTTATAAGAGCTGAGAGCACAGGAAGTGTGTCTGAGAAAAGCATTCACACGACTGAGGTGAGTTTGCTTGCGCTAATGCGATCTTTCCTACCCTTTTTTTTTAAACTTTTGAATTTTCGTACTTCCATTATCTCTAACCTGCTCTGCATGTGTATCGCACCAATGTTTTGGAATTCTTTACGACGTTCTACTTTGTCATCTACTCTTTGTCCTTTATTTCCGGCCCTTTGTGTGGACTCGTCCACGTGACATATCAGTGTCTCTCCGAGAAAATCACATCTCGTCTCCTTCCAAGATTTTTTTTTATAATAGAGAGACAACTTTTGCACATACTGTAGCTGGTCCACTGTGATCTGATCAACTCCAATGACCATAAATCTGAATGGCTTTATTCATGCTCTGCCATTTACTTTAAACTTGATCCGTTACATTTTTTTTGTTCTTGGTATAATTTTGTTTACAATGTTCAGAGTTGGTTTACTGCTGGTTTTAATGCAAAGAGAATACACAATCTATTATTAATTTTTGTTTCTGTAGTTGGTTTTAAACCACAATCCGTGATTGTGGATACACACTAAATAGTTTGGTGTTTATTTTACTTGTGTTCTCAGTTTTCTAATTGTTTTCTTTTTTGACATTTTTGGCTAGGTTTGGTTTTGCAGATTAATATCTGTGACTTACTGGTTTCTGCTTTCACCATTATATTTGGCTTACACTCATCTCCTGTCCTTATGGTTGCCACTGTTCTATCTCCTGTGAGCACATGAACATAATTGTTTCCAGAAAACAAGACCAGTGAACAGATACAGTTGTAGAATACTCCCAATGGCAATGTGCTCAGTTTATGGGGAAAAATGAAGAAAGAAAAAAAACCCTGAAATTTCTAAACTCTGTCCAGAACAAATAAACTGTCAAGCAAGGTGTTACAGCCAAGGTTTTGCTCCTGGCTCAAATTTATTTCTTGTTTTTGTTAATATTGAATTATTATTATTGTTTATTGTCTATTTCATGTTAGGTTAGTTTATTATGTATTTATTATGCACACGTTTCTTTAATTATTGTTCCATTCCTTGTGTTCTGAGAGTGGTACCGCAGGAGGCAGACCCACTTTGAGGTCAATGCTGCTGATTCCTCCCTTTGGCTGTATATTGAGCTAGGAAAGAGATCTCAGTAGTGGTGTTTTGAGTTTGTAGTGGAATTTAAGTAAGTATTGTTTTCCATTAAATTTACTGGTTCTTGGATTCATGCTTCTGTTTTTTGGGTCTCTGATTACTGGTTTTATGTTTTACAACTTGGTTGCTATGGATTGCCTTTTGTAGGAAAATCATTTTGGATCTTTTTGCTTTTTTGTGCATTTTGTTACATTTTTTTATATTTTTTATTAATAAATAATTTTTTACAAAGATTCTTTTATTTATGGTTAATCTCTCTCTTGTAGGGCATTTTGACATGTTTTGGGACATTTCTTGATAATTTTAAAGGAATATTCCACCCAGTAGTGGCAGAGAAAAAGAATAATTTCATGTTTCCTTGCATAATGGAGAGAAAGAAGTTTATGACATAATGGAAAGCAATAGGGACCAGTGCTGTACAAACACAAACGATGTGAAAAATATCCATGAAGGAAGGAGAAAAAAATCTTGCATTACTTTTGTCACATAATCCACTTGTCTATTATCCAGTTATTGTGCTCAAAACATGCAAAACACATTTAGTCTGCCGAAGATGGCCCATCTCTGGGTTGGTGCAAGTTGGTTAGACCATCCATGCGTTGATTTGCCGGCATGTGCGGGCAATCTGATTGCCTTATTATCAGCCTGGGGTTGCAATCAAGGGATCGAACCTGCAACAGCACTATAAAAGCAGAGTGCACGTTAGGAAAAGAAAGGAAGAAAAAAGTCAAGAAAAGCATGGAGGTTAAAAGATGAGAGAAGAAGCAGCCAGGAGAAAAGAGAGAGGAAGCAAGCTGGTGAACAAAGTGGAAGCATGTGGGTGGGAGTACAGCCCCAAGGAGGAGGGAGTGACCATCGCTCAGGAGGGGATATTGGTCACTCCTCTTGAGCGTCTTGGGGAGCAGGAGCGACCATTATGCTCTGGAGGTGATCTTGCTGCGAGGAGCCTTTGAGATGGCAGCAGTTGGAGTACAGAGTGCTAGCGCCGGGTGGAGTCAGGATTGGCAGCAGTTCGGGCGGAGCAGGGCTCAGTGGTTGCCCTCAGATGTTGTGGGATTGGAGGCGGGGGACACAGGCCGGAAGAGATGGGTGTCTGCACCTGCTGGTTGATGTCTTTCCAGGCTGTAAGGTCTGGATAGGATAAGCCAGAGAGGCATCCGTTTTAAATGAAGGCACCAGGGCTTGTGGTTTTAAAATTTTGCACTACATTGTTTTAACCTCATTTTTAACTAATTTTTCTATTAATTGATTTTAACCTCCACATGAACGCTTTTTTTTATGGATTATTTATTTATTGAACTCTTTTTGAGCACTGCATTAGGGACACTTGTTTTGTGGATTTTGTATAATAAAAGCACTTGCACTTTTCACCATCTCCTTGCTTGGTGTGTTCTGTCCCCATCTGCCACACTCATCTCAGTTATGGTACTGTCGGGTTCAAGAGGCTCCCCAAAGCAAAGTAGGATCCCCCAATCCTTTTCCTTCTCTTGTCTCTTTGTTACTATATAAATATATATATATATATATATATATATATATAGGTCATTAGGTCTCTGTTAAAAAAGAACATCTCAACACATCAATACTTAGGGGTAACCCCCCTTTTAACGGAAAAACTAAATTCCTGAAAGTCTCAAAAATACTTTGATTTGAATGAAATTGGGTAACATTATAGAAATTGAAAATTACCCGTTCCTGCAGGACGATCCAATCCCAGTCGCGGATCCACAGAAGGAAGGAGCTGAGGCAGAATGACTAATGAAGTCATCTGCTCGTTTGCTGTGCCTGTGTGTCGTTGAGTGGTAGCTCCCGCTTCAATAAATATGCTTTCTGTTCCTATTTTAAGTTGATTAATAAAGTCGATCATTCTGAAACCTATGACTGAGCCTCGTCTTTCAGGTGCAAAACAGTGACTCACGTGTCACTATTTTTTTAAGGTCAGTTACCCATTTTGGGGCCTGTTCAAGCTGAAGCCTGTAGGTAGTTGGCAAGGGAGAACTGGTCAGGGGCTTGCCTCTACTGCACTTGCCAGTGAAAATCCTAGCCTGCTTTTGTGGCTATAAGAGGCCTCAAAATCTTTCACCATGTCTGAGACTCCATATTACAACATTTTTATGATATGGTTGCTAAACCAGTTCTCAAGTGGTGAAACCTTTCTCAGGCCTGAAGTATAATACAAAAAAAGATAATAAAATCAACAATGCAATCCTTTTAATAGCTTACATAATTCTGCAAGGTTGTTTTCTACTGTGGACAACCTGCTGTTATGATGGCCCATCAGAATTGAAGTCTGTGAGGCCTGTCCTAGCATCACTAATTTCCATACCTTTATAAGAAAGATAAAGAAAATACTATCCATATCATTTAAATTTCTTCTGTACAAATAAGAAAAAGGAAAGCTGAAGAGCAACAGGGACTGACAATTTGATCAGAAATGAAAGTAATTGACCAGGACTATTTATAGTTCTTTTCACATGTGGTAACTTAATTGAAATTGAGGAGACAATTAATAACACTGCAGGAAGGCAGGTCTAAGAAGGGTAATGATGACATATAAAAGGCAGAGTAATGAACTGCAAGTGCACTGAACAAAAGAGATGTCTTGAAGAAAAGCCACATATTTTCTGAAAAGAATTAACATCCTAAAAAGCATGTCCTTTATGTTTCCATTGACAATAAACACTATAATTAATTCATTTCACTCTTCTGTGGTTTTAAAGATTCCATCTGCAAAAAAACAGCTTTAGATGAGAATACCACACACTGCATTAACATTATTCCTATAAACATTAAAAAAAAATGTAATAAACATGTTTATATTAATGTATAAAGAAAAGATTAGAACTCAGAGTTTTGCTTTTTTAATTATAGATTTGCCTACACATAAAATATTTATGCATTTGACTCTTTGATGAGCAAAACAGTGGTAAGATACATCTAAATGTATATTTATGTAACTTAATGCCATACTTGGGACAGGCAATCCCTTTTTTGTGTTCAAATCTCTAGCCTCACACTCTCCAGGCCTCTTATATAAAATAACAACGAGTGACTTACAGTGTTTTCCCGAAAATAAGATCTACTCCAAAAATAAGACCTAGCATGATTTTCAGGCTGCTCTGTAATATACAGTAAGCCCTACACAAAAAATAAGCCCTAGTCAAGATCGTTAGCTGAAAAGTAAGGCGCCTAAGGCCAGGTTTATACTTCACGCGATGTGACGCATGTGCTCGAAACATCCATTAAATTCCGAGGACACCTTGCCACAATATCTCTGAAAAGGATGTTTAATGATTACATCTATCAAGTCAGGGATGTGCCCATTTCCAGCATTTTATCGTGAAAGTGATATCAAGTAAAAATCTAAGAATTCTAAATGTGCAGAGAGCTGGAATATTATAAATTTAATGTGTTCTGGGTGGCGATGCTGCTTGCCACTGCTGTCAGGTCAGGAGGAAGCCCCAGAAGCGCGTAGCGATTTAACAACTGGGTCAGTTTTAAGATGATGGTTACGACAGTCTACTTTAATGACAAATAAACTACGAAATTAAAGAGGACATTTTGAGTTTAAAGCTGTAATTTCCACTTTAATCACAAAATAGACATTTTTATTATGTCCTTATTTTTGTTTTCTCTGTGGCTCAAATACGCCGCCATACATTCTGATGGTATTGTAAAGGTGCAAAAAAAAAAAAAAAAAAAGATGGCACAGATGATATGTGAGACTTTTAAAATGAATTGTGCCATTACTTTGGGGAATTTGTGATGCTTGAATATCAAAGCACCCTGAATGCATTTGTATGTTGGCATTTTACTTCACCACATCGAACCATTCATCAAACATCAAAGCACGCACATCGATCCTGGAGGATCCTAAAAGTGGCTGGAGCAGCAAGAAATTCAGGCTGGAATTCAGGGCTTGAATGTGGAGAGTTATGACGATATTCCAGAAGAAGATGCCATGACTGTATTTGGATAAATGTACATTGTTGTAAATGAATGAATATAAGATATTCCCTGAAAATAAGCCCTAGTGCATCTTTTGGAGCAAAAATTAATATAAGACCTGGTCTTATTTTTGGGGAAACACGTTATGATGGTGTGGGTCAGCTCCACACTACTGGGTTCTTCCAGGAGCCTCTTGAACCCGCTACAGCCGATAATGTAACCGAGGGATGAGCCTAGCAGATGAGGACACATATATCCAGCCAAGGGTTAGGTGCAAAGTGAATTGTGCTTTTATTAAAATCCAAAAACAGTGTTCACAAAGTGTTTCGTGTTACAAAGTCTCCAATAAATAAATAAATCCATAAAAACAAGTGATGGTGGAGGTTAAAATTCAAATAATTAGATCCATAAAAAATGTGGTTAAAACCTGGCAGGAATCTTCCTTAAAACTCAGTCCCCAATTCTCCCCTTTAAAACTATACTTTTTCAGCTTATCCTATTCTGACCTCGCAGTACAGAGAGACATCAACTAACAGGCACAGACAACCTTCTGATTTACTTGTGTCTCTGTTGCCCATCCCGTAGTGATCCACAGGGCGCCACAGAGCATGCACTCCCTTCACCCTTACTGCCTTCACCGACCTTGCTGGGGTTCTTCTGTCGTAATGTGTTGCTCCTGCTCCCATGCTCAACAGGAGTAACCCTCAGCCCCCTCATACATCAGCCACACACTTCATTCACTAGGGCTCCAATCCCATCCGCCTGCTTCCTCCCAGCGCACTGGCTATCAATTACTCCTGCCCTTATCTTTCATCCTTTAACCTCTACTCTCTTTCATTCAATTTCCTTTCGTCCTCCTTCTGTCCTGTGCAGGCTCCTTTTAATACTTCTGTCTAATTGGGTGCAACTGTGAGGAGTCATTCTTTCTAAGGCCCCATTAAGGTGCCGGACTGATCCGCCCTCCTGCATCTGTGTGTGGCGTGATCAGCCTGCACCTCAATTAACCGTTCATTGAAATGCATTTGCGCACACCTGCACCTGATTGGGGTGTGATTGTTTATTTAAAAAGTTGCCCTGCACCACAGATCACTCATGACAGTGACTTACAGTAGGTTGATGAACATAATCAATGTTTCCATAATCCCTTTACCACTGTATTGTGCCAACATCATAGTACATACAACTCACTTTTACTCTCAGTAAAGAGCTATTTGATATCTCAAATGTGGCAGGTTGTCGCTGGTGGACTCCTTCCCTGGACCTAAACTTATGATCATTCACTTCCTACCACTTCTACAAAGCATTTTGTGCCCCTGAGTAAATGGAATGTTCTTATAGTCCACAAATCTACAGTATATTCATCTTTAATACTGTATGATGAAGATATGGAAATGGATTATGTGCTGTGGCGACCCCTAACTGGAACAACCCAAAGAAGGATTTCCTGGTGGGAGAAGAATAGCCCAGCAAAAGAGGGTGGTACAGGAAAGAAATTAAAGCAAAGTATCATTAAAATGAGTAATGAGTTAGGAGGAAGATTACAACATTCTCCCAGTGTGTTAAGAGTACAGCCAATGAAAATGAGAAAGATGCCTTGAAGAGCAGAAAAGCTGAGAGACGACAAAACTTGAGAAATGGAATAATATTGCATAAGATAGGACTGACAGGCTTTCAGTTGTGTCACTCTGCTCTCATAGATGGCAAAATATAGTCCCAGAGCAGAAGGAATGTGATTTTGTGGCCCTGTTAACTGAGGCAGCTCAGATTTTGCCTAAGAGACCTGTTACTTTAATGGTTATAGAAGGCTTGGGCTGCAATGGTTTGTGGAGCTTTTAGAGGGGATCATGGTTCATACCAGAGACATTATAGACAAATCCTGATTCTAGAAGTAACTCTGGGCTTGGCTGTGACTAATTCTAGCAGCATGTATAAAGCTACATTAAGGAAGAGAGCACTTTGAGTCTATAATGAGGAATGTTCAAATGCTTTCAGGTAATGTGGATAAACTGACAGCTCTCAAGGAGAATTATGGTATATTTGGGTACAGTAGCATTTAATTTATTACGGACAGCTGGCATAAACTTGATATTCCTGATACTACTTTAACACTGGATGAATTTCACCTGATACAAGCAGACAGTAACCCAGTACAGTGTGGAAAAAAGATAAGAGGTTGACTTGTCATCTATGAGAATGAGGAATGGTCTAAAAGGAAGCATATTACAATTAAAACTAAAGTTTGCAATCAAGAAAATGAAATACTGGCTGTGGGGATCTGTCTGTTATCTGCCTAGGGAGATAAGTTGCATCATCCTGATTAATGTTTATATGTCTCCATCTGTAAGTGAGGGGAACTCAGCAACAGAAATGATTCATTCATTATTACCAAAATTCTAATGATGAAGCATTCCAAACCTGCAGTTATAATTTGTGGTGTCTTCAACCATGTGTCTTTATAAGAAGCACAAACCAGGCACAACAAACCAGACCTGCTTTAATTAAATTTTAAAGATATCTTTAAATGTAAATATGTGGTAGCACTGGACAGATCTGACCACAATCTAATTATTCTTACTCCCATCTGCAACCTGTTGCCAACAGTATAGTGGGGACTCTATCTAAAGGACAAAAGTGGAGAGGATGTGAGAGACTCATGGAAATTATTTAGAGGGTCTCTTTGTCAGATACTATATTAACCACATTTTCAACACTATTGTTGCCTCCAAAACAGTGCTTATTTTCCCTGTCAGACAAAGACTGGAGTGGAAGATGCAATTATCCATCTGCTTCACAAGGCATATTCACTTTTGGACAAAGCTGGAAGCAATGTGAAAGTGATGTTTTTTTTATCTCTCCAGTGCCTTCAGTACCCTCAAGCTATTCCTGTTAAGGGGTAAGCTCAGGGATATGCAGTTGGATAATCCTATGGTGTTTTAGATTTTTGACAATCTGTCAGGCAGATGGCAGTTTGTGAGGCTTGAGGACTGTGCCTCTGATATGGATGTGAGCAACACTGGAGAACTGCAAAGAAGAGACCTGTCTTCTTTACTGTTTACCCTGTACACCTACACCTATAAATATAATATCAGGTCATGTCACTTGCAGATATTCTCAGATGATTCTGCACTAATTGGGTGCATTGACAATGGGGTCGTGAGACATAAAACATGAATTGAGTGGAGATCTTTGTTTCTTGGTGAAAAATTGGATTGTCTGCAACACATGATCAACAAAACCAGGGAACTGGTCATTGACTTTTGTCACAACAGGAAACCTCAAAGAGTGGATGTAGTGGTGGTACACTGCTACTTGGGATTAGTCTAGTGCCAAAGATGAGCTATATAAAAAAGGGCATGTTCTTTTTTCTTAATTGACTGCGTTTCTTTAATGCAGGTAAGAGACATCCTTTATATATTCTCAAGTCCAGAGATGGTTTGAGTCAAGTGCCCACTGGTGGAAAAAAGTGTGAGGTGCCAAGTAGAGAAGGGGATGCAAGCTGTGGAATACTTTGAGGTTAGTAAATAGTCAACGACCAGACCTGGTAGGGACGAAAATCAACATTTGTGAAGGTATGCACATTGTATATTTAGTGTTTCTTCCTCTGTCTATGTGATACTATTGTGTTTTGTATATTTTGACCTGTTTGCTCTAATTTTCTGTATGGAAGTTTCTGTAAGAATGTTTCCTCCTGTCTCCACTTTTAGAAGATGTATACACCATAATGTTTGCTTTGTTTTTGCCTGTTTCTGGGCACTCATTTGTTATTATTATGGTTATTTGGTTGCTTCTTAGAGATTCTGAATTCAGTCAACTATTGAAAGGCTTTTATGTGTGTACACTGCTGTCTTTTAATGAAATGTGCACATGGTAGTAGTGTACGTATATTGTAGCTATATGGCCCTAATAAAATGGCTCAGTGACAAATCATTTTGTGGTTATTTTTACTCTGATGATATGGGGCCTTTTTCATCTTTTATGGTGGGGAGTTCTTTGTTAGTTTCACAGGATCTGTATTGTTCTTAGTTGTGGGTGCTGTTACTGGGGTTAGCCTTTGTTGTCCAGTTTAATCAGTTAGTGTCAGGTTATGAATGCATGTTTGGTTGTTTAATTAATTTTAAATGTGGGTTTGGTGTCAAAGCTTGAGTGAAAATGAATATGAGATAAGAATTAGGTCACATGCATCCAGCTACTCCTCTAATCATTCCACAAGTAGGTACAATTCTGATGAATTATAAGTGTTTTCAGTCGGTGAACTGTGTGTGAAAAAGCAGCTAGATGTACCAAAGAGTGCAAGAAATCACGATCAATAAACATATTTCTTTAAAATAGAGACTGAAGGCAGGGCTCAGCTCCACAAACACATCCATAATAACCCCCTGCTTCCATTCACTACATTAATAAAAAAAAGTGCTGCTTGGAAGGTGACTGGGGTTTGTGAGAGTTTTGCTAATTTTTTGATCTTGTGTGATTTAGGAAGACATCAAAGCTGAAAATGTGTGACAGAAAATAATATAAGAAAATTAGGCTCAACCACTTTTAAAATAATGAAATAGTACTTAGTTGGAAATGGGTCAGATGATGTGTACTTCTGAATTGGTGCTCAAAAAAAGGTTTAAAAGTAGAATGTGCCAATTTGCATCAAACATGGTGCTTTTCTTTTTAACAGTAAGGTGGGACTTAGATAATAACTTTTAGGACTGTGACACCACTGAAATGGTTGTTTCTATTTAGTGTATTGTCTAACAATAGCATGTAAGAAATAAACTTACTCATTCAGGATCAAAATTTACAAGAGGGAAAAGATTGAGGACAACTGTTGTGGGTACTTAATTGGGTATTATGTGTATGTAATTGTAATATTTAAACTAAATCTTCTAGGTTTCTTCTGTAGTTATTTGCAGAATATCTCATGATTGCTCAGATTAAACATTCTGCCCATTCTCTGTTTAAATCTCAACAGTGCCCTATTAAACCCACGTTTTCTTTGCTATTGTTTAATTGTGCAAGATTATACTTGCATTAAGAATGCAGCATACACAAAAATATTCTTAATCTAAGTAAATAAAATTACAAAATTATTCCAGCCTATTTGCTTAGCTAGTAGTACACAATGATAAAAAAAATAAAATATCATTTTATCCATTGTAAGTGGGTGGACGCTAGGTGGCACTAATGCCCACCTTATTCCCAACAGACAGACACTCGGGACACAGGTTAAAAGCACTAAGAAGATTTTAAATATTTTTTCTTCTTCAAAAACAGTGCCTCCAAAGCACCACAGCCACAACAAACACAACAATAAACCACAATAATCTCTCCTCCACATCTCCCAGCAAGCTCTGTCACACTCCTCCCGACTTTTATCCTTTACATAGTCCTTGACCTGGAAGTGCTTCTGTCCTTCCGCCCACGTGACTTGCTAGCACTTCCAGGTCAGATGGAGAATTGGCTTTTTCTTCAGCCCGGAAGTACTTCAGGGCTACCATCCTCTTGACTAAGGATTACTTCCGGGCTATGGATGAGGCATGGCTCTTCCGGTCCTCTCACAGCTCCTTCTTGTGGCAACCACGGTACCCAACAGGGCTGAGAAACTGCATTCCATGTCCCAGGATGCCCTGTGGGAATCCGGGGCACTGTTACACTCCAGGGGAGAAATGAAATACTGGAGTTTTGGGGGAGTCAATGACCTGGAAAAGCTGCCTTCCCCCATCCTTCCATCTCCGGGGCATCCCGGCTGGGATAAACTGCCGGCCGTTCACCAAACCATCTATTATTCAACATGCTCAATCCACAATACATAAATAAAGACTGATCACTGGGCAAATATGTACAATAATAATAAAGGAAGAAGGGCTATTGTTGTATCCTTGAAATGAAATTTTAAATGAGGCCAAAATTCTAACTCTTAATGTACAGTATATTAATAAAATAATCGTAATCTGTTTGTATGTCTGTTTCTTTGCTACTCATAAAGTAATTTTCAGGAAATTTTATATGTGTTTTGCTACCTGTCCAGCTTAAAATACAGGCTGTATGTCTTGTCAAGGAAAGAGGTTTTAATGGGAGGGGGGCCAATCAGGCAAATGAATTTTTCTACCAGTGAAAATGGAATCTCATCTGAGAGCACAGGTAGAGCATTTTCTTCTCACCTAATTTGGATATCAATTTGAATTTGTGAATGAATTACAGTTTTTGTCTAAAAGTATGTCTTTTTATTTCATTGTGGGTTGTCTTTAAACATGTTGCATTTTCAAAAATAGTTTTCCTGATGTATTATTCCTATGCAATGCCGGGTACTTCATTTAATAGAAATATAAAAGTAAGGGGAAAATGAATAACCTACAGCTTGCTTGGCACTACCAACACAGTTGTCATCCCCAATCTAACAGGCTTGTTTCTTTACCCACCATTATTATACCAGTTATACCCAACTCATCCTCTATAAATCTTTCTCTCTCTCCCAGTTTACCCACATGGCCATTCAGTACCTGCATTCAGTCAAGTGTATACCTTCACTGACCTCCAGACTCTACACTTACTGAGTCACTGGCAATGAAGTGGCTTTAAACTCAGATCACTTCTGGACATCCCTCAGAATCACTTTTGTGATACTGGGGCAGCCTTACAAATGTTTCAGAGACACCAGCAACTACTTAATGAAGTTCTAGTGTTGCTCCATGCCTTCTTAAAAGGAAAAAAGCATAAAGGCATCTCCATGGCTGCCTATCCTATCAAAGGAACTGCATAGTCCCATAAATTCCCTCCTCAGACCACTTATGGCCTTACTATTTCACCTAACAGATAACAAAACAACCTTACAAGTTCTGGGTCTTCAATCCCTTATCCTCTGAAGAGAACTACCTTGCCTCCACCAAGGCTGTGCCTTCCTCTGTCTTATATTAGAGTCCCTACCTCCTGACTTTTCAGGATATATCATTTACCTGCAAAAATGACTACCTCCTGACATATCATCCATGCCAGTGCCTCTTTCTGTTCTTAATTGCCCTTGCACTGCTCTGTCCCTGTTACCTGCAATCCCATTGCTTACCAGGCCAGACATCACAATATACTGCATACACCGTTGAATGATTCTTTCAGACTTCTTGCATACTTTCAGACATCAGTCAATTGAGCACATACACCACTGAAGGTCAAATGAGAGTGAAAACAACACATCCTCTTATATGTTTTTCCTTAACTTGCAAAACCATTCAGAAGCACAGTTGTAAGCAATTCCCAGAAGGTTGAGGAAGGATTGATTTCTTTTTTCATTAATAATAGCCTTCTGTAATAGAAATCAATATTTTGTAACTGTGTTTTGAAGCAATCAGGTCACTTTTTATTGAATATAACTTGTAACAGTAGCATTTTCCAATATCCAGCTTTACACTCGGAATTGCTCTGGGAACTGTGACAGACATATATTTAATAATTAATCCTTTAATACTTAATAACGACTGCTGAGGTATAAAACCCAAAACATGATTTTTTAGTTATTCATTTAAATTCTGAAAGCATATATAGTAAAGGTCATATTAATAAGTAATTGTCATGGTATAGAATACCTGAAAAGTTATGGGGTTTACATTCTTTGATTTAAAATGTCCCTTTCATTGTGTAATGGGGAGTGACTGGCCAAGAGAGTACATTAATGAGTCACACAGCTCTCATCTAGACATATCTTACTAAAAAGAACAAAAAAAAACATAAATAAACAGCTGGTGGACTGAAACATTAGCTCTTTGAGCAATATTATCTGAAATTAAATACTCTTTCAGAGCCTTTCATCTTTACTATGTATTACTTTCTCTACATTGTCAATATAGCTAACTACCAGCCAAATGTAAAAATGCTATTTACTAAACCATTTTAACAAAAGAAGCAACAATTCTACTGGGCATTATTTGGTGCTAAAAGTGAGGAACTTCCTAGCTGAACCTGAATCACCAGATGTGTGTGCTGAAAATACAGCTAGAACAGGCCATGTGCAAAGTATAAGAAGTGCACATAATTCAGTTTGTTCTGTCTCATGTAATGGCTGAAGAATCGTGACAATATTAATCATGCTATTACACAATTAATTGTTGTTGTGGCATTTAGCCTCTAAAAATTATTTTAGAAAACAATTGCCAAATTCTTATATTTCTCTTTAAAACATTATATTTTAGGGCAAGCAAATATTTAATATAGCCATAAAGATAAGATTGCATGTCTCCTCAAACCATCTAGACCATTTGAAAACAAAAAAGTGACTGTCAAAGCTTTAACACAACTTTCATTATTATTTTGCCTTCTTTTCTCTTCTTCTGGAAGGCGTTCATGATTAAAATGTTCATTAAAGCTGGAGAAGAAATCCTGTGGCTCTCCGAGTATAATTAACCCCCAATGAGCAAAGGATTATTACAGAGCTATACCGTATCTGTTTCCTTTGAGGCCACAATGTCATATCCTTGCATTAAAGGCCCTCATAAATTGAGACATTTAAATGAAAAATGGATTTATGTAATAGAGCCTCAGGTACTAGGTCATATTGCAGAAGCTATTTCAAAGCAATCAAGGCAAAAATGTAAATTGCATATCTTAACATAACACAAAGATACATTTTGATTATTTTTATGATTCACTCAGTCCTCTTCAATATAGCACCTAACACATTAAGGTGTATCATCAAATACATTTAAGATTAAACATTATACTATTTACAAAGATTTCTATTTTTCTTCTTGTTTTTATCTTGAAGCGAATGCACGTCAGATCACTGTTGGCATATACAGTGGTGTGAAAAACTATTTGCCCCCTTCCTGATTTCTTATTCTTTTGCATGTTTGTCACACAAAATGTTTCTGATCATCAAACACATTTAACCATTATTCAAATATAACACAAGTAAACACAAAATGCAGTTTGTAAATGGTGGTTTTTATTATTTAGGGAGAAAAAAAAATCCAAACCTACATGGCCCTCTGTGTAAAAGTAATTGCCCCCTGAACCTAATAACTGGTTGGGCCACCCTTAGCAGCAATAACTGCAATCAAGTGTTTGCGATAACTTGCAATGAGTCTGTTACAGCGCTCTGGAGGAATTTTGGCCCACTCATCTTTGCAAAATTGTTGTAATTCAGCTTTATTTGAGGGTTTTCTAGCATGAACCGCCTTTTTAAGGTCATGCCATAGCATCTCAATTGGATTCAGGTCAGGACTTTGACTAGGCCACTCCAAAGTCTTCATTTTGTTTTTCTTCAGCCATTCAGAGGTGGATTTGCTGGTGTGTTTTGGGTCATTGTCCTGTTGCAGCACCCAAGATCGCTTCAGCTTGAGTTGACGAACAGATGGCCGGACATTCTCCTTCAGGATTTTTTGGTAGACAGTAGAATTCATGGTTCCATCTATCACAGCAAGCCTTCCAGGTCCTGAAGCAGCAAAACAACCCCAGACCATCACACTACCACCACCATATTTTACTGTTGGTATGATGTTCTTTTTCTGAAATGCTGTGTTCCTTTTACGCCAGATGTAACGGGACATTTGCCTTCCAAAAAGTTCAACTTTTGTCTCATCAGTCCACAAGGTATTTTCCCAAAAGTCTTGGCAATCATTGAGATGTTTCTTAGCAAAATTGAGACGAGCCCTAATGTTCTTTTTGCTTAACAGTGGTTTGCGTCTTGGAAATCTGCCATGCAGGCCATTTTTGCCCAGTCTCTTTCTTATGGTGGAGTCGTGAACACTGACCTTAATTGAGGCAAGTGAGGCCTGCAGTTCTTTAGACGTTGTCCTGGGGTCTTTTGTGACCTCTCGGATGAGTCGTCTCTGCGCTCTTGGGGTAATTTTGGTCGGCCGGCCACTCCTGGGAAGGTTCACCACTGTTCCATGTTTTTGCCATTTGTGGATAATGGCTCTCACTGTGGTTCGCTGGAGTCCCAAAGCTTTAGAAATGGCTTTATAACCTTTACCAGACTGATAGATCTCAATTACTTCTGTTCTCATTTGTTCCTGAATTTCTTTGGATCTTGGCATGATGTCTAGCTTTTGAGGTGCTTTTGGTCTACTTCTTTGTGTCAGGCAGCTCCTATTTAAGTGATTTCTTGATTGAAACAGGTGTGGCAGTAATCAGGCCTGTGGGTGGCTACGGAAATTGAACTCAGGTGTGATACACCACAGTTAGGTTATTTTTTAACAAGGGGGCAATTACTTTTTCACACAGGGCCATGTAGGTTTGGATTTTTTTTCTCCCTAAATAATAAAAACCATCATTTAAAAACTGCATTTTGTGTTTACTTGTGTTATATTTGACTAATGGTTAAATGTGTTTGATGATCAGAAACATTTTGTGTGACAAACATGCAAAAGAATAAGAAATCAGGAAGGGGGCAAATAGTTTTTCACACCACTGTATTTATTACAGAAACCTTAAGCACTTCATCTCTTATGTTATAATATTATTGGATTCTCAAAAGGATGAGGGTGGGCAGTGGACCTGCGTCAGACAAACTTTAACTTGGCTCATTTCGAGAAGGGATTATTTTCTCCAGGAATGCCATTAGCTGTAGTTTTTTTTTCCTCTGTTGTGATATAACCTTTTCTGTTTGCTGAGTCTTCTTTTGGAAATATTTATTAGATTCAAGCCAAACTTTCAAGATTTCTCTATCACTGTTCATGCATTTATATCTTCTTGGGCATTTAATGTTGCATGTTTATGCCTACAGACATTACATTAAAATTTTTAGGTGGCCTCATGCCTTGAGAACTGCTTCAATAACATTGGAATGCTGTAGATACTTAAAGTATCTGGAACTGGACTGGAGGTCTGCTTTGGTAATGGTAGTTGTATAAGCCTGACTTAGGTGCCTGAGAATTTTCCACTTTGGCTTAAATTTGTCATCTGGAAAGGGCATGGCATATGGTTGGCACTGTTGTCATGCTCAATAAGCCATTTACTTACCACATATGACCTGTGGATGGAGAATATTGTCAATCTGAACTGTTCGACTGCTTTACCAAAGCATGAATACAATCAGTAAAAATTTGTTTGTATTTATACTAACTAAGGAAACTATAAATGTATACTAGACAAAAAAAAATGCACCACACACTATTACTTAGCCAAGAGCAAACCTTCACTGTTGGAAAGTGAGACGTCGTAAGTCTGTAAAACTGTTGGCCCAACCGGGATGTTTCAATGATCAGGAAAAGAAGACCCAAAAAAGCTAAGACATTTAAAATTTAACAGAACCCTGTTTTCTCTAATCCAAATCCTACAGACATCTATAATAGCTGCCCAAAGGTCCTTTAAACAACACGGTATGCTCTATTAGAGATTCAATGAAGTATTTTCCTTTCTCTAACACTTTCCCAAGGGTCAAAGCTTACCATATGCCTAACTGTAGAAGGTGAACTGTTGGTACTTCTGCTAGCCAGCCATTTTATCTGTGATACACATGTTATGTGGCCAGAAGGGGTGGTCACACTATGCAAAATATCTTGTCAGAACTGGTATATCCTTTTCGCTGAAAACTGAAATCTTTCTACTTATATACATTGTAAATAAAGATAAGCACAAAAAAATGAGGGTTGGGGTCCCACAGGATTCCCCATTTAATGACACTGTCCAAAGAGTAGAGCTGGGGCACAATCATGCCACAATTAAGTGGCTGACAAATGCTGTCTTCAGAAGGAAAAGACTCTTAAGAAGAGCTTCAGTAATCAGTGTCACAGGGCATTTGTTTCCTATGGATTTGTCCCCTTGATTCTTTATGCTGTCTGCTGGTTCTTACCTTAGAAGAAGAGGGAACATGTTTTGAGTCCTGCTTATACCTTAGACTTTCTGATGTTAGTAGAAGGCCCAGCGCTCCTGTTACAATATTTAATTGTTGACTTGTTGAAAAGAAGATAAAAGATGACTCATCTGATCATAAGAGTTTTCCTACTTAATACAAAACCACTGGTTGTATTATTTGCAGTACTTTATAGACAAAAGTATATTTATCAATGTAATGAGAGACTTATTCAATTTATTCCAGATACAGTAATCTTCTCAGTAGTTTTAAAAACTGTTCTTGATAAAAAAGTCCTTGTCCCTCTCCTAAACTGACATTTACAGGAAGGTGATATGGAGTTTTAATGTGTTTTTCCTTATATCCCTTATGAATGCAAGTTGTAATCAATGTAACAAAATGAAATTGTCTTTAACTGATGATTTCTTTCCCCTCCAGTGTACATGGCACCTTCTAGCTGTGAAGACTGTGAAGTGAGTTGGTCTCGTCCGTTGGAAGATGGATTCAGAAAGAATAAAATTAGAATCGAAGGTCTACCTGATAATTGTGAACGTCCAAACCCAGTGAAACTCGTGGCTGAACTATTCTCAAAAATAATTGGAGAGGTCTTTAAATCTGATACCGAGATAGCGGCAGCTTATTGCATACATGGATCAAATACATCTAAACCTAGGACTCTAATTGTCTGCTTCGAGAGATTACAATTTAAGCTTAATGTAATGGCACTTTTCAGACACAAACAAGAGATTATATTTGAAAATAACCACATTCGTATTTTCCCTGATTTCTCACCCTCAACAGCTGCTAAACATGCAGCTTTTTACAACATTAAACAGCGGTTACAGAAAGCCGATATCAGATACAGCCTCTTGTATCCTGCCAAACTGAAAGTGGATACTCAAGACAAATATTACATTTTCTCCTCCACAGAGGAAGCAGAAAAGGAATTAAGAAAACTGATCCTGACACTTTTTTGAAATACGATAGTGAGTCGCATCCTGTCATGGCATGGCAAGAAGATATTACCTGCTCTCTGATCCACTTGCAATGATACGGGAAAATTATGCATCCTTTTCTCTTCTCGGCCACTTTTTGTTTATGTTTTAATTACAATTATACGCGTTAGTGTGTAAGAAAAAACACAGTTTTAAACAGTTCTAAAGGGGACTGTTTCACATTATACCCTTGGTTTATTGTTATTGTTATTATTGCATTAGGGTTTACTATGCTTATCCAGGGCCACTTTTTAACACCATTCCCTGGGTTTACTATCTTAATATTTCAAGACTGTTGAAGATTATAGTTTATGCTTATAGTATTTAGACTTTATCAGCAATAGATATCTCTACTTTTTAATCCTCAAACGCCGCTGCTGGGGTACTTGTTTTGTTTTGGACTGTGTGGAAACACATTGGGGGTGGGTGGGGTGGGTGAGGGGATAAGTGGGGGAGAGAAAGAGAGCAAGCTATATCTAATCTATCCTTTTAATCCTTATAATTATAACTTCCAACGTAACAATAGGCTTCATGGCAATAACTCATGGGAAAATTAGAAATTAAGGTTAAAGCTGTCTCAATTCCAGTTAAGACTACAAAATGACATCAAAATTCAGAATCAATCTCCATGATGGGACAGTTAACTTGACCTGGAATGTTAAAGGCCTGAATCACGAATTAAAGAGAAAGAAAGAATTCTCTCACCTAACAGGTCTAAACGCTAAAATAGTATTTTTACAGGAGACCCACTTATTAAGCAAGGATCAGTTCCGGCAGCAAAAAGACTGGACTGGGCAAATGTTTCATTCCAGCTTTACAAAGAAAACTAAAAGTGTGGGAATTCTTATACATAGAACAGTCTCATTTGTAGCATCAGATGTAGTATCTGATCCTGAAGGGAGATATGTGATTGTCATGGGCAACTTATTTAACTGTAAAGGGATTTTGATAAATGTTTATGCACCCAATGTTGACGATAGGGAATTCATGCAAAATGAATTTGCATCTATTCCCAATGTGAACACTCATAAAATTATAATGGCTGGGGACTTTAATTGTGTTTTAAGTCCACTCTTGGATAGGTCTCCTGTGACAGTGGGGATGATATCTAACACTGCAAAGACAATTACACAGTTTTTAACTGACCACAACTTATCAGACCCCTGGAGGCTTCTAAACCCAAACTCAAGAACATCTTCCTTCTACTCAGCAGTGCATCATTGCTACTCAAGAATTGATCATTTCTTTATAGATAATAATTTCTTGCCTACGATTAAACCTTGCAAGTACAATGCTATTGTTATTTCCGACCATGCCCTTCTGATCTTGGAGCTAAAATCATTATGCCCCACATACTCATCTCGCAGATGGCGTCTCAACCCACTTCTATTAGCAGACAAGAATTGCACAGAATTTATATCAAAACAAATCAGTTTCTTCCTAGAGACAAATACATCCTCAAAGGTCTCTGCAGGAATACTCTGGGAAACTCTAAAGGCCTTCTTAAGTGGACAGATTATTTCATATCTTTCCCACAGAAATAAATTAGAAACCAAGAAGGTATCAGAGCTAACCAGTGAAATTACTAGAATAGATCAAGAACATGCTAGGTGTCCAAGTGAGGCTCTTCATAGGAAAAGACAGGCTCTGCATTCAGAGCTCAACCTCTTAACAACAAAAGAAACCGAACAACTCATTTTTAAATCAAGACATCGTTACTATGAACACAGAGAGAAAGCTAATAAGCTCTTAGCTCAACAAATCCACAACCAAGAAGTTCGCAATGCAATCACAGCAATCACCAACATGAACGGAGATAAAATCATTGACCATAAAAATATAATGCACACATTTAGAGACTACTGTAAATCCTTATATTCTACTGAATTCAAAGAAGACAACACACAATCTAATGCATTTCTGGATACATTACAGATACCACAAATAGATACTTTTATTGCAGAGAAATTGGATAAACCTCTGGCGCTATCAGAATTACTAGATGCTATAAAGTCACTTCAGAGTGGGAAAGCAGCAGGCCTTGTTGGCTACCCTGTTGAATTTTATAAGAAATTCTCCACTCAGCTAGCTCCCCTCTTATTAGCAACATTTACAGAAGCTAGAGACAATCAAATTCTACCTCAAACTTTTCGCCAAGCATTAGTCACCGTCTTTCCTAAACAAAATAAGGACTTATTACAATGTGCAGACCAATTTCACTTCTGAATAATGATGTTAAGATACTCTTCAAGGTCCTAGCTAGAAGGATGGAAAAAGTGCTGCCTTCAGTAATATCACAAGATCAAACTGGATTTATTAAAGGCCGACACTTAGCTTCCAATCTCTGACGCCTGTTTAATGTAATATATTCACCTGCAAAGTCAAACACCCCGGAGATGATATTATCATTGGATGCAGAAAAAGCATTTGATATGATTGAATGGAACTACCTTTTCACTAAATTAGATAAATTTGGGTTTGGCCCAAACATTTGTGCATGGATCAAACTATTGTATACCAATCCAGAAGCTTCAGTTTGTATTAACAATATTTGTTCAGACTACTTTAAACTAGAATGTGGTACCAGACAAGAATGCCCCTTGTCACCACTGCTATTTCAAATCACCCTTGAACCACTGGCAGTTCACTGTCGAAATGCTTATCAGATAAAGGGGATTATCAGAGAAGGACTTGAACAGAAAATTTCTCTATGCAGATGATATGGTTTTGTATATATCAGACCCACAAAATACTGTGCCTGCAGTCTTAACTGCACTTACAGAAATTCAAAAGATCTCTGGTATCAGAATTAATTTGAATAAAAGTGTGCTCTTTCCAGTGAATTCTCAAGCATGCAATATTAGATTGGACACCTTCCTTTTTATTATTGCAGATCAGTTTAAATACCATGGGGTAAATATCACAAGTAAACATAAAGCTCATTATCAACAAAATTTCGCCATCTGTATGGGAAAAAGTAAGCAAGGCTTGCATAGATGGTCAGCCTTTCATCTCACTCAAGCTGAAAAAATTAACGTTGTTAAGATGAATATCCTTCCTAAGCTTCTCTTTTTATTTAAAAACATTCAAATATACATCAGTAAATCATTCTTTAAGCAATTAGATTCAACCATAATCTCATTTATTTGGAACTTAAAACATCCATGTATCCAAAAAGCGACTCTACAAAGATCTAAGGCAGAAGGTGGCATGGCTCTACCTAACTTTCAGTTTTATTACTGGGCAGCAAACATACAAGCTATAAAAACCTGGACACAAATAGATGAACATACACAGGCTTGGTCCGCAATAGAAATAAAATCTTGCAGTACTTCTTTATATTCCCTGCTTTGTGCCCCAATAGATGCAAGTTATCGCCAATATACTAATAACCCAATTGTGCTTCACTCACTCAGAATATGGAACCAATGTAGAAAGCATTTTAAGATGGAGAATCTTTTATCTGTGGCACCTCTGCATGAGAACCACCTTTTTCAATCCTTGTAAACATATGCTGTCTTTAATATCTGGAAAACATGTAGGATTAAATTGCTTAGAGATCTTTATATAGACAACATCTTTGCATCCTATGAACAATTACATTCTAAATTAAATTTTCCAGCAACACATTTCTTTCACTATCTTCAAATTAGAAACATTGTTATACAGAACCTGCCCAATTTTCCCCATCTCCCACCTTCATCTATGCTGGAAAAAATATTGCTCAGTTTCGAGGACTCAGACAGCATTTCTGCAATATATAAAATTATTTTACAGTCCCTCTCTTTCAGTGATCCAAGAGGACAATAGGAAAAGGATCTCTCAGCTCAACATATCAGAAAAGGAGTGGAAGGGAGCAATGCAGAGAATTTCCTTGCTCTCCATATGTGCAAAGCATACAATTATTCAACTCAAAATTATATATCGAGCACATCTGTCTTGCTTAAAATTGTCCAAAATGTTTCCAGGGCAAGATCCAACCTGCGAACGCTGTAATCAACTTCCAGCCTCACTGGGTCACTTGTTTTGGGCCTGCACCAAATTAACATTATTCTGGACAAATATTTTTAAGTGCCTTTCAGACAGCCTTGGTGTCACAATCCCTCCTAATCCACTAACAGCTGTGTTTGGTGTTCTTCCAGATGGGCTTAAAGTGAAGAAGGACAAACAAACTGTGATTGCCTTCACTTCACTATTGGCACGCAGACTTATTTTGCTAAATTGGAAGAATCCTAACTCTCCTCTTTTAAGTCAGTGGGTAACTGAAGTTTTATATTATTTGAAATTGAAAAAAATCAAATTCTCAGTTAGAGGATCTGTGCAGACCTTTTACAAAACCTGGCAGGATTTAATCAATAATATTTTAGAATAAGCTCTTAAAACACTGAGGAAGTAGATTCTCTTCCCATTTCTTTTTCCTTCTTCATTTATCTTTATCTGCCTATTAAACTCATCAATTTATTTATTTTTACTAGCTTTAAGTTTTATTCCGTTGGCCATGCTCTCTTTCTCAGGGGTGGGGGTTGATTTGTTTTCAATCCTATTTTTTGTAAAAATGTATCTATTTGTATGGAATGATTACAATAAAATCAATAAAATTAAAAAAAAAAAGCCTGTGAAACTGTGTCTTCTTTGCTGAAACTCTAGCAAGACTTACATCAACAATCATGGCTTTCTAAGTGTTAGTGTTAATGGTAGGTAACATAATGAATGAAGAACAAATAAGCAAAAATTGAAAAATTACTCGAATAATAATTTTGGACTAAATTAATAATTTAAAAAAATAATTGGACAAGTATGATGTATACAAATCATCTCACTAATGGAAGTTACACATCATGTAAAAAAACTTGCAGAAAAACATCAAAATTAAAAAACAGTCGTAAAAAATGAACATCATAACATGAACATCACAAAATTAAAGGACATAGAAGTGTAAATATTTATGAGATGTATATTAAAGTCTATAAATGATTACATTTAAAAATGACCCACAAAAATAAGACACTAAAAACAGCCATCAAAAGTAAGCCACGTGGAATCTGGGTTGAAGTATAGTGACAAAATATAAAACAAGTGATGTTCATAATTCCTTTTGGCAGAAATCTATACATAGACAACTAGAGTATCAAAAGCAAAAAGATGTATGTAAGGAGATGATGAAAGTAACACAAATAAGTGCCTATGCATTCCGAACTAGACTCTTCATCAAAGCAATACCACTGGAGAAAAATAATAACACTAATTAATATAATAATACATAACAATATCAAACATATAACAAATAAATATGACAGTTATAATGATCATTATAAATATGTTGTAAATATTACGTACTGTATATGGTTACACAAAAAAACAAAAATGCATACCTTGGTTTAAATCTAAGCATTCCTCATAGACTGAAAATATCAGTGTCCCTAACAAGCATTTTAACTACAGTATAACACAATAAAACAATCAAATAGTCACAGGTCATTAATGTATTAAAAAATTGCACAAATGAAAAAGCAATTAAAAAAAATAAATTAAGTAAATGAAAACTGGACTGCATTCTATAGTGGCCGAGGTAGTGGTTTATATAAAGGTGCAAATGACTCTTGAAAATCATCCTTTGTTGGTCAGTTATGGTCCTCTCCACAGTAACACCATGGAAACTTTTTTTTATTAATCAATAATATCTTCTGCAATTATATACTCATAACTAGTGCATAAAAAATTAATCTCCTTGTTCCCCTTTTTTATTTATCTTTCTCTTGCCTCTCATTTGTATTTTCACTGCTGTGATTTGCATTTTATCTTCTCGTCTTGTTTAGCCATAACCTGTGGAGCACCTTCACTAGATTGACACATTTATATTTCTCTTCATCTGTCTAACAATTATAGCTTATTTCTTAAGACAACAAGTTTCCTTGGCAATCATTTTGATCAAAATGTCAAAGGGATGTATTATAGCAACTAATGATACTGGATAGCCATCTCTTGCAGAAGACAAGAATTTTGCAAATTTAAACATGGCACTTGGGTTTCAGCACAACACTGTGTAGCATATGATAGGAAATTACTTTTTTGTAAAATAAATAGAGAACTGTATTGCTATGCTCAGTCAATTTAATTGTTCTCTTTCTATCTTAACAATTAATGCAAAATAGGATCATAACAGGAGCTAAAACATATCATTAAAGTACTCAAGTCTTCTCCTATTATTAAGCATTTTTTGTAAAACATTAAATGGTTCACTTTCCCTTATCTTGGCTTTACTGAGCCTATTACCTGAATGTACCTTTTTAAATGTGCATCAGATGGAACTTCGCAATAACATGGCATTATCCTTCTTATAATTTTCACAATAAGCAAACCACTACATGTGGTGGAGCCTGTTGGTCTGTTATAATTATCAGATTTCACAAATGTATATTGGTTAAGGGAACAGAGGAGATGAGGTGATGGGTAGGTATGATGTCAAGGATGTCAGATTTCACAAATGTCTTACTCTTCTTTTGTCTTTCTTGGTGTCTTGAACAAGCAGCTTCTAATGTAAGAGTACTACTTTGCCATGGTTGGGACAATCGGCTTCAGTAGAGTCAGACTATATCATATTCATTTATGATGGAATGGACCTCTGATAATTTGTAATGTAGTTTGTTCCTGGAGAAACTTCACATTTTATGACACAAAGATCTGTAACAAATGTTTGATGTAACCCATTTATAAATATTGCCTACAACATGCATATATTTCTTCAAGATTTACTAAAAGAGTAGATCAAAGACATGACCTGTAGTTCATATTTATTTTTACATTCACAGTAGTACTTCATCATCACATTCAACCTCTGATATAACCAATTGTTTATTTTTCAATATTTACATAATATCTTTGAATCTGTAAATTGAGTTTATGAACCTTAGCCCACGCAATGAACTATATATGAATTTGTGAAATTCATAAATAAATGCTTCTTATTTCAATTTGAAAACTATTTTCTCTGTTCAAAAAGATGTATGCTGCATAACAAAATAAAAAAAAGTAAATTAATTTTTAGACTAGCAATTTCAGGCTACTTAATTTCAGCCTAAAGAAATGAGTACCTCACACACTTGTAAGTATGATGACACTTAATATCTAGGTCACATATTCAGTGTGTTTATTTATGTATTGTGATGTGAAGTTTATATTCCATGCTTTCATTACTTTCTTTGTTTGTGTCAAAACCAATACTGTTTTCAAGCTATACAAACCTAATAAAGTACAGAAAAAACACAGTTTAGTATAGTTATATCTTTAAATCTGGGTGAGGTATGATTCAGTTTGGACATTTGTTGCATGTTTTAATTTTTAACTTCACTCCACAGTAATTGAAGTGCTTAAGGTGTGGATTGGGTGGTATCTAGTCTCGCTGAAGCCAGATGTACTGTATAATATATATTGAACATGTTGAGACAACCTTGAGTGAATTTTGCTGGGGAACAATTAGAAGGCTTACTTAGTGTTATATTTTTCTAAACAAAGCCAACATCTTGCGAAGGAGGCACTCAAAGTAGGGGCAATAATTATGAATGGCAAAGATCAGAAGTGTTCTTGTCAACCTGGTCCAACAGAGTGAGCTAAACTGTCTACAGTTGAAAAGTCTCTGTTGCAAGGGAAAATAAAACTTTCCTGTAGAATCAGATTATACATTGGTATTTGATGACATCAGTGGATGAATGGTAAACATCAACGATACATTGTCACAGGTGCTGTGTGTGCTGTATGTTGTTCAATGTTATGGTGATAGTGTTGGAGTCAAAGTAAGCTTGAAAAAATTGGCAGAGATATTCAAGAAAATGTGAACTGCAAAATATGAATTCGAAGTAAACAGTGTGTCACGGTCTATCAAAAGGACTGCTGTTAAGAGAGCTGATAATGAAGAACACCAGGAGATGCAAATTTCAATAATCAAAACGCCTGAATCAACACATCTGCCTAGGAACACCATTAGAAGCACAGGTGACGCGGCATAAAATCCAACTTCTGACTGAACATCTAAACGAATAATAAAGGAAGTTAATATTACTGTCTAATTAGAAATGTGAACATGCCATGACAAAATAGCATTTTAACACGTTGTATATTCTTAGACCCCAAACTCTATTTGCTGTTGTTATGTTATATACTGTAGTGATGCAATAATTAAAATGGCAGATAGAAATCATAGGCAGACAGAGGCTCTTCTCAAATTTGTTGAGCCCAGTGACTGCAGTGGTCTAAGTGTGTGTGTGTGTATGTCTGTCTCCACTGTGTCGGTGCTCATGCAAATGAATTATTAAGCTTCACTTACCTTGTGCTACTGAGCTTCTGAATGGATAACAGCAGAGAGTTTTTTATTTTCTTTCAGTGTCAAGTTTTTTGTTCAGTATCTGATAGACTATTTCAAATGCACGGACTGGAGAAATTAGGAGCAGGTATTTTACCACGTTGTACCACGGTGCCCCATTGGTTATGTTTCAGTATAAAGTTGGTCGCCACACTTCTCTCTCACCCTATGGCTTTAACTTGGCAGCCATAGTGAGACAGGCATGTGACCTGTTTTAATACACCACTCGATGTGGTAGCAAAGCAAGCTAGATAGAAGATAAGCTGGTAAGCAAGATACACTGCTACTTAGGCTGTTAGGGTATGGTTCACCAATATTCACATAATATTCTGCTTCCTTAATATTTTTGGGCATTTTTATCATTAATACATAATTAAGTGTGTAACTTAACTTCTGCTTTTTCCTTTACTGTCTAATTCTACATATGTAGAAGGGAATGGGAGAAGAAGTGCTAAAGTACCTGAACAGAGAGTGGTAAGTGTATGGATTTGTAAACATTTTATTAATGTGTACGCAATAAAGAGTATAAAAGGGGAAAATAGGGTCACAATAGGACCTTATACAATAAAACACATAATGAGGGGACAGCGTCAGAATTTAAAAACTAAGAACATGGCTCTGGATTTGTAGATTTTGTATGTCTAAGTCATCTATGCATTCAATTCTGTTCAATTTTTGTGTAGCACTCCTCACTGATTGTAGTTGCAGAGCACTTTGACATCTTTACAGGTTGATACAAATACAAACTTTACAAATTACTGATTAGATAATTAGTACACATTAAGGTACAGATTTGATTAAACAGAGAGAAAAACAAAGGGTTCAAACACTGATTAGCAAAAATTGAAATCAACAAATTCTGCCCATTACGTAATTGTTGAACTGTGGCCGGTTGACAGTGGAGGAGAATAAAAAGTCCAGTCAATAGCATCCATGGAGAAAAGTAACCTGTGAGAGGTCCAAAACAGACACGCTTAGATAGTAACAGAGTTCTGCAGACCTAGGCCAACTGGCCGTCTGTGCATTCCTGGGTATTCTTCATTCTGTGGTGAGCTGTCTAATCCATCAACAGACTTTTTCCATTTATTGATTCCAATGATTCTCAGATGTCTTTCTATTTGCAGGAAACAGCCTGGACATAGAGCAGAGGCACCAAGTACCACTACAGGATATGGCATACAGAAAAGGAGTAGAGGAAGGTTAGTAACAGTCATTAATAATACATTATTATATTTTTTGATACCTATGCATTCACATCATTACGACTAGTCAGTTCTATTCTTACATGCACTCCTAATCCACCTACTGTATATAGCTAACATTATGAGCTGGTCTCGATATAAATGCATTGTTATTAGACAGTCATAAACTTGCCAAGTTATGTTAGCAGGGTCAAACCTTTCCTGGTTGAGGGCTGTGGACATTAATATTCTTTCCACAATCATG